>NC_092335.1:595440000-595517500 GCF_046630445.1 Rutidosis leptorrhynchoides
ATCCCGTTCACTACAACTTTTCCACTCTCACTCACATGAATAGAGCTTACACTGACAAGACGCGTATTAATGCTCTTAGTGATTGTATGCGTACTTTGCCACATAACGAGGTGATGGACCAGATTCGAGCTAGTATGGATTCGTTTGTTAGCTTAAAGAATAATGTTGGGTTCGAGAACCGGAAGCGTAACTGTGAGGTGGACGCTAAGTTCGAGGCTCTCGAGAGCATAGTTCGTGGTTTGAAGGCGGAGTTGGAAGAAGTGAAAGGAAAGTTGCGGAAGTATGAGCCTCCTGCCGAGACTCATGCCAGCCCAGCTTATCACACCCGCTCTAAGCAGATGTGATATGATGATTCATGATTGATTATTTATTTCATAAGACTTAATGTCCTTTCATACATACATTTTTTTGGATTATGTACAGCGTTTTGCCGAGGATTTTATTAAGGTTTTGTTATGAGATGTTTTTCATTATGTATGGATGGTTATTTTTATGACATCTATTATCATTATCACATTTTATTTATGATGTTGTGACTCTTGGCATGTTATATTATGCGTAATGTAGATCATGTATGTTAGGTGCTATGTATGTTGTATGATGTTATCATAAAATATGTACAATCATAACTATCATGTTATTACTCATAGTGTTTACTGACTATTATTTTAATGGTTAATCTTTTCGTGTTCGATCTATTCCTTTATAACACTGGTATTATTTTTAGTACTAACGGTTGTGTTATTCTGTTTTGAAGATCATGCCTCCTAGAGAGTCCAAAGAAGCCCGTATGCAACGACTTATCACCGAAGGGATAGCTGCTGCTATGGCAGCAAATGCTAATGCTAATGCGAATAACAACAACCAGGTGGGATGCTCCCACAAAACGTTCATGGCAAGTCACCCACAAGAATTCAGTGGTACGGAAGGACCCATAAGACTTACCCGCTGGTTCGAGAAAATAGAGTCTATTTTCAGGGTTAGTCGAGTCCGAGAGGAGGACAAGGTTAGTTTTGCTAGCTGCACTCTTAAGGATAGTGTATTGATTTGGTGGAACAACTTGGTTAATAGTTTGGGAAATGATGTGGCTTATGGTTTAACTTGGAATAATTTCAAAGAAAGAATGATCACCCGTTATTGTTCCCAGGGTGAGCTTAAGAAGTTAGAGGTTAAACTTAAGAACTTGAAAATGAAGGGCACCGAATTAGATGCCTACGAGCAAAGGTTCTTCGAGTTGACTTTATTGTGTTCTAATGTTTATGCTGATGAGAATCTTAAGATTGAAGCTTACATTGATGGGTTATCTGAGAAAATCGAGCATGGGGTCGAGTCTAGTGAGCCCCAGACTATCGAGGCTGCTATGTCTATGGATCATAAGTTGAATGATAAGATCTTGAGAAGAAGCAAGGCTGCTGTAACCGAACCCAGTGAAGAGACTGTTAAGAAAGCTGATAATGGGAAGAGAGAGTGGGATAATAACTGCAATTAAAGCCAAAGTCAGTAGAAAAAGCAGGATACTTCTGGTTCAAATAACCGCAGTCAACGTGTGTGTCCTCGATGTTACAAAGCTCATGATGGTTACTGTACCGTTACTTGTAAGAGGTGTTCCAAGCAGGGACACATTACAAAAGATTGTACGGTGCTTCTGCCGGGTTCTGCTACTCCTGCTGCAGGTGGTAATAGTGGTAATAATGCTGGTAATAGAGGTGGGAATGGTAATGGCAATGGAAAGCCGAATAATGGTGGTAATCAGAGGGTTTGTTACGAGTGTGGGAAGCCGGGGCATTTCCGTGATGCCTGTCCCAACAAGAAGGCTACTGAGAATGCACATGGAAGAGCATTCAACATTAACGCCAGGGATGCTGAGGAAGATCCTAAACTTGTTACGGGTACGTTCTCGGTCAATGATTTATCAGTTTATGTACTATTTGATTCAGGGGCTGATTTGAGTTTTGTGTCGAGTAAACTAAGTCCAAAAATCAAAACACCGTTAACTCCTTTAGACAATACTTATGTTGTTGAAATAGCTAATGGTAAGGTGCTTACTGCTAAGACTGTGTATCGTAAGTGTAACATAAATTTAGCTGGTAGAGATTTTGAGATAGATTTGGTACCGATTGAACTTGGTAGTTTTGACATTGTTATTGGGATGGATTGGTTGTCTACGAATCGTGCTGAGATTGTGTGTTATGATAAAGCTATCCGTATTACTAATGTGGTTGGAGAGCCACTGATGGTTTTTGGAGATAAGAAATGCAGACATGTAAATCTTATTAGCTGTTTGAAAGTTCTTAAACATCTTCGCAAGGGCTGCCATGCTATTCTAGCCCATGTTGTTGATTCCGATAAAGAAATGAAGAGCGTTGGTGATGTTCATATTGTTAGAGATTTTCCCGAGGTATTTCCCGAAGATTTACCTGGCCTTCAGCCGCAACGCGCGGTAGAATTTCAAATTGATATTATTCTCGGTGCTGCTCCTGTAGCACGTGCTCCTTATCGTCTTGCGCCTTCCGAACTTCAAGAATTGTCGAGTAAACTCCGTGAGTTGTTAGACAAGGGTTTCATTCGTCCTAGTTCGTCCCCTTGGGGAGCACCTGTTCTGTTTGTTAAGAAGAAGGATGGTTCTTTTCGTTTGTGCATTGATTATCGTGAGTTGAACAAGCTTACTGTTAAAAACCGTTACCCCCTTCCGAGAATTGATGATCTGTTCGATCAGCTTCAGGGTTCATCTGTTTATTCTAAAATCGATCTTCGTTCCGGCTATCATCAGTTGCGTGTTAAAGAATCTGATGTTTCGAAAACTGCTGTTCACACCCGTTACGGTCACTTTGAGTTTCTTGTTATGCCGTTCGGATTGACAAATGCACCTGCTGTGTTCATGGACCTCATGAACCATGTGTGTAGACCCTATCTAGACAAGTTTGTTATTGTTTTCATTGACGACATCCTTTTTTATTCGAAGAGTGATGAAGAGCACGAAGAACATTTGAAGCTAGTGCTCGATCTGTTAAGAAAAGAAGAGCTGTATGCTAAGTTCTCTAAGTGTGCTTTCTGGTTACGAGAAGTCCAATTTCTTGGACATATTGTTAGTAAACAGGGAATACAAGTTGATCCTGCTAAGATTGAGGCGATTGAAAAGTGAGAAACTCCGAAAACTCCTACTCAGTTTCGTCAGTTCCTAGGATTAGCAGGTTACTATAGAAGGTTCATTCAAGATTTCTCTCGTATAGAGAAACCTCTGACTGCTTTAACGCACAAGGGGAAAAAGTATGAGTGGAAGGATAAACAAGAGGCTGCTTTTCAGATTTTAAAGAAGAAGTTGACTACCGCTCCGATATTGTCACTACCTGAGGGTAATGATGATTATGTTGTTTATTGTGATGCTTCGCGTCAAGGCTTTGGTTGTGTTTTGATGCAACGAAAGAAAGTTATTGCGTACGCGTCACGCCAATTGAAGATTCACGAACAAAACTATACAACTCATGATTTAGAGTTGGGGGCCGTTGTTTTTGCGCTTAAGATTTGGAGACATTATTTGTATAGAGTCAAGAGTACTGTATACACAGATCACAAAAGTCTTCAACACATCCTCGATCAGAAACAGTTGAACATGAGACAACGAAGATGGATTGAGACGTTGAATGATTACGATTGTGAACTTTTATATCATCCGGGTAAGGCCAATGTTGTGGCGGATGCATTGAGTTGTAAAGAAAGGGCTGAACCTCGCAGGTTTAGGGCCTTGAATATGACAATTAGAACAAACCACGCAAGGCAGATTCTTGAGGCACAACAAGAAGCCTTAAAGGAAGAGAATTTTGTGAAAGAGAACGTAAGAGGTATGGCTAAGAAGTTTGAGGTACGAGCAGATGGTACTAGATACTTTGCGGGACGTCTTTGGGTTCTGAAGTTTGGTGAACTGCGACAACTTGTTTTAGATGAGGCTCATAAGTCTAGGTACTCTATTCATCCTGGTTCAGGAAAGATGTATCATGATCTTAAGGAGCTGTATTGGTGGCCTAATTTGAAAGGTGATGTGGCTACGTATGTGGCTAAGTGTTTGACCTGTGCTAAGGTCAAAGCTGAACATCAAAAACCGTCTGGACTTTTAGTGCAACCTGAGATTCCCGAGTGGAAGTGGGAAGGAATTACGATGGATTTTATTACTAAGTTACCAAGGGTAGCAGGTGGCTATGACACCATTTGGGTGATTGTCGATTGGCTCACTAAGTCGGCTCACTTTTTGCCGATTAGGGAAACAGATTCAATGGAGAAGCTTACTCATTTGCCTGTATCTATTATTTCGGACCGAGACAGTCAATTTGTATCGAGGTTTTGGCGATCCTTACAGGAAGCCATGGGAACTAAGTTGGATATGAGCACCGCTTATTGTGACGATCGCTCCAAATCCATATGGACGAACACGTCATTCATCAATTTCATTGCGAGGTATTTGATCTCTATATGATACGTTTTGTAAACATCGCATTCTTTTGAAAAGGCACACCATAAATGAATATTTAAATCAAAGGTTTTCGACATCTGATGATTTCTACATATAGACAATCACCATAAATAATAGTTTACAATAGTACTTCCGTTGACAATGCAGTCAAAATATGATACATGGTGATGATTTGGTGAATGCAACATTTCCTTGAAAAATATGCCATGTAAGACTCCATGCACATAGCTTGTGTAACATATAATCAAACAGCGGAAGACTTCTAGGGAACCTGAGAATAAACATGCTAACAAGTGTCAGCACAAAGGTTGGTGAGTTCATAGTTTTAATGTTTCGTATAATTTGTATATAAAGGTGGATCACAAGATTTCAGTTGTTTCATCCAGAAACGTTTATCAAAATATTCTACGAAATTGAGCACCCTGGTAACTAAACTTTAACGTATATATAATTTGTACCCTTTGTATAATCATCTTAATAATACACGCAAACCAACGTGTACGCTTCTCAAATAGCATACATCCGTTAAAAGGCTGGTGCTCTAGCTCGGACGGGGATATCAAGCCCTATGGATCCATATACTACTACTCGCGCCCACCAGTTCTTATAACTGGCAGTTACTAGTTACCAAAGCTAAGGGATTTTCGGTTCAAACTCAGTGTAGAATTTAGTATGTACTTGTATCCATTGCGTTTAAAATAAAGTGCATGTATTCTCAGCCCAAAAATATAGATTGCAAAAGCAATTAAAAAGGGAGCAAATGAAACTCACCTTAGCAGCATATAAAGTCGTTCACCAAAATGTGATCGAAACTCGGATTACCAAATAATCGTAGATCTCAACCTAGAGAACATATGTTGGTCAATAAACGTCTATCAAGCTAGGTCAGGTCATAGTGTATCACAATCCTAATGCTCGAGATCGACATAAAAAAGTTATCCAATGTCGTTTCAAAAAGTCAATTTTGACAGTTATTTAACAAAACGAGACGTACCTTATATAAGGATTCATTTACTCGGTTGGTAATATTAAAAAATCCAAATTATCAATCTCGTAAACGAGTTGTTTAAATCTTAATTGTAGATTCAAAAGCAATTTCAATTAACGTCAATCATAATTCAGTTGATCATATCTTTTAATCCGTTCATCGAAATTATTCGATATCTAAATGAAAAGTTATTGATTTTTCGCCAGCTTTCCAAAAACATGTATATCATATACTTTTTACCAGTAATATATGTATTTAATTCGTGATTCATTATAACTATTTAACGACGAAATTTAGCATACAAGCATATATAAATATATATATACTCGAGCACTAGACATGGATACACAATTAATATATAAAAGATAAAATATGAGTGCTTACGTATAAATATTGAGATTCAATATTGTAGGAAAGTACGTAGACGTAACGGAGATGATAAACACTAGATTTGATTCACAAATATACCCCCGAACATTACCCATAACCTCCTTGGCAATAACCCATAATTTCCTTAGCTCTATCCCGCTCAAAAACCCATTTTGAAGGTGACACGCTCATAACCTCGTCGTAGTATTTTAGGTATATATACTACTAATAATAATATTATAATAAGATTAATAATATTAATATTAATCTTAATAATAATAATAATAATAATAATAATAATAATAATAATAATAATAATATAAAAAATAATAATTCGGAGGAATGAACCGAGCTTTTATAGTATGTGGCCTGCTACAGTACCTCATGCGATCGCATGAGTTTTCAGTGTTTTTGCCATGCGATCGCATGGCCGCCTTATCCATTTTTGTTTGCTAGTTCGTCGACATCAAATAGTGTTTTACTGTAGCAATAGTGTTTACTGTAGCAAATAGTGTTACTGTAGCAAAAGTGTTCCACTGTAGCAAATAGTGCTTACTGTAGCAAATCACTGTAGCAATATACAGTTTCACTGTTTCACTGTAGCACTGTAGCAAAATACGGTTTCACTGTAGCAAATAGTGTTTACTGTAGCAAATAGTGTTTTACTTAGCAAAGTCATTTTACTGTAGTAAATAGTGTTTTACTGTAGGAAAGTCGTTTTTTACTTGTACATATATATATATATATATATATATATATATATATATATATATATATATATATATATATACATACATATAATTGTTCATGAATCGTCGAGAGCAATCAAATGTAATGAAACAGTTCTAAAATTTTGAGATTCAACTTCATAGACTTTGCTTATCGTGTCGGAAACGTTAAATCATTTAAAGATAAAGTTTAAATTTGGTCAAAAATTTTCGGGTTGTCACACTTATCATCCTCAAACGGATGGTCAGAGTGAAAGGACCATTCAGACGTTAGAAGATTTGTTACGAGCGTGTGTTATTGATTTTGGTAATGGGTGGGATAAATATTTTCCGCTAGCTGAGTTTTCTTATAACAACAGTTATCATGCAAGTATTAAAGCCGCACCGTTTAAAGCTCTGTATGGTAGGAAGTGTAGGTCTCCTGTCTATTGGAATGAGGTTGGGGATGCTCAACTCACAGGTCCAGAAATTATCCATGAGACTACCGAGAAGATCGTACAGATTAAGGAAAGGTTAAGAACCGCTAGAAGTCGGCAAAAGAGTTATGCCGATAGGGGAAGGAAAGATGTGGAATTCCAAGTTGGTGATCGTGTTATGTTAAAGGTTTCACCGTGGAAGGGTGTGATCCATTTTGGTAAAAGGGGAAAGTTAAGTCCTCGTTTTGTTAGACCGTTTGAGATTGTTGAGAGAGTTGGACCGGCGGCTTATCGTTTGAAGTTGCCACAAGAACTCAGTATTGTTCACGATGTTTTTCATGTATCGAATTTAAAAAAGTGTTTGGCCGAAGCCGATAAGACTATTCCTTTGGAAGAACTTCATGTTGATAAGCAACTACACTTTATTGAGGAACCTGTTGAAATTATGGACCGAGAGGTTAAGACTCTTAAGCAGAGCCGAATTCCTATTGTCCGGGTTAGATGGAACGCCAGACGCGGTCCCGAGTTCACTTGGGAGCGTGAAGATCAGATGAAGCAGAAATACCCGCATTTGTTCCCAGATGCTGAGTCAACCCCTGCACCTGCTTAAATTTCGGGACGAAATTTCCGTAATGGGAAGGTACTGTCACGACCCTACTTTTTCCGTTATCTTTTCCGTTAATTATTTAACGACCGTTAACTGTTATTCGTACCACGTCATTTACATGACCTATATTATTATTTTTGTAATAATATATATATGAATTATTATGTGTTATGTGAATAATTGTATTCATATTTTGAGTTATACGTTTCTACGTGTCGCGAATTTCTATCCGGCGAATATTTTTGGTTTTCAAACCACCGGCCGAGTTTTTGGGATATTTAAATCATAATTATTTTAAATATGATATTTTAAGATCATATAATTATATGTAGTATTTATATTTATATTTCGTCGCGTATTAGTTATCTCTCCGGATTTTTAATCGCGTAAGCGTGTTTTCGCGTTTCGGGTTTCGTTCGGGCTTTCGGGCCACAAGGAATTATACATTTAGCAAATTTGGGCCATGAGGGCCCACCCCCATGACCCATTCAGCCGAAACTCCAAAGGGAGGGAGTATACTCCCTTGATTTCTTATTTTGTAAATTTCATTCTTCATTTTATCAAAAATCACCAAACCTAATTTTGCTCTCCCCTCTCCTCTCCCTCTTTGGCCGTCGCACCACCACTCCCCATCATCATCATCTTCATCAATTTATTACTTGGATCAAGAAGCCATATACATCAACGCGTTCTACTAATCGTCCTCTACGCGATTATACTTCTTGATTATCGTTTAGGGTATAAACCCTAACCCTAGAACTTTTGATTTTTCATTATTTTTCTGTATTTTGATTATATGTTGATAGTATGATGATTACTTGTTGTTGTAATGATGTTTGTATGCGTAGAATTACTTAAATACATATGTTTTCGGTTTGATTTAATTGGGACAGCAGCTTTTTGTTTAATTCTGGAATTGTGACTGATATAAAAGTGAAAATAAAGTAGTTAGATGAGTTTCTCTTATCAAGACATTAATTTTAGACTCCAGATTCATGTCGTTTCGATTCCCGAAGCCCTAGATATGATCAAAATGGTATTTTGTTAAGATTGAAATGTGATATTGATATGAACCAGGTTTGGTCCGACTTTGTGATCATAATTGGTGACTTTAGGGTGTGAGAGTGTGTTAGGATTAATGGTGGGACGAACTTTCATGTTCGTGTCATCTAAATCCGAGCCACGAATCACCCGTTATGGCTAAAACACGATTTTGATTGAATTGAAGTCCCAAGTGGTGTCATGGCTGATCACCACGACTTGTGGACTATTCTTGGTGTGTTCTTGAGTGCACCAATGTGTCGGGTGGTTTGATTAGGCGGAGATATATATAATGCTCGCCGAAAACCGACACCCGAGGCTCAAGATGCAACCCGATGAACTTTTGATTTAAAACTTATGATTAATTATTAAACTTATGATATAAATAATGAATTTCATTATCATTTAATTACTTATTATATAAAAAGTAATTATTATAATTTAAGACTTATGATATATATTTATTATATCATTTAATTATTACTTATGATTTAATTAACATTTTAATTAGACTTATGATTAATAATACTTTATTATTAATGGAAAACACTTATGATAAGTATTAAACTTATATTATAAGATTATTATTATAAGACTTATAATAAGGATTAATTAATTATTTAATTATTATAAGGCTTAGTTATTATTTAATTATAATTTAATTATTAAATACTTATGGTTTAATGATTATAATTAGAAACTTATGATATGATTAATAATTCATTATTAATTAATAATACTTATGAGATGATTTAAAATTTATTATTTATTAATAATACTTATATTATGACTAATATTTAATTAATTAATTAAATACTTATGTTATAACAATTATATCATTTAAACTTATATTAACTTTAATAATTCATTTTAATTTAATTAAACTTATGTTATGACATAATTAGACATATTTAACTTTAATAAACATTATAACTTACATTATTATTACAACTTACACTTTTAAAATTGACGTTGACTATGTTTGACCAAGGTTGACTTTTGAGTTGACTTTCGATTGACTTTGACTTTCAGTTGACTTTTGTTGACTTTCTAATTAAGGAAACTTTCCTAACTTATAAACTTTCCTAAAATAGCACCTTTCTAAATTTGGAAACTTTCCAAAAATAGAAACTTTTCAAAAATAGAAACTTTTCAAAAATAGAAACTTTCCAAAAATAGAAACTTTTCAAAAATGGAAACCTGCTAAAAATAGAAACTTTCTAAAAATAGAAAGTGTGTGTCCGTAAGCTGTTCTGATCAAACCGATGCATGCTAAGTATTATTCTATGAGTACTCGCAACATGTACAATAGTTGTCATACTAAGACTTGACCTAAGTTAGTTATTTATTTCGACCTGCTTTATTTATAGGTCAGTGTTGTGATCATTCCTGATCACTGTACTTCATTTGTTGTTCGCTTATTTGTATTGGTTACTACGTTACTAGTAAGGTGAGTTATAGTCCCGTTTTTACATACTTTTCAAAGTATATTTTTGGGATGTGATTACATGCATTTTATTTTACGTTTAGACACAAGTGACAATTAAATTTAAATTATTCATTGTGAGTTGGACAAAAATATTCCCTAGTCTGGTAACTGTAATCATTGGTTTCTACAGGTGAACGCGAATCCTACGGATAGATCTATCGGGTTTGACAACCCCATTTCGAGCTAGTCGCGCTAGCAATTTATAATCAGAATGTTTAGTACTTCGTATTTTGTTGTAGATACACTGTCCAGTGTATATTATTATTGTGTTTGGCAAGGGTAAATAAAGGGTTAAGTGGTTACCAGGTGGCTCATTGATAATGAAATAATGTTTAATGTTTTCTAACATTTTTAAATCTTGTGGTCTAAAGTTTATTCAATTATTTAAACCTATAATTCACTCAACCTTTGTGTTGACAGTTTACTCGCATGTTTTCACAGGTACTTGAGTTATGTGATGCTTTCGCAGTGTTTAGAAGAGTCTGCATGCATTTGGGCAGATTTTATGAAACAATTATGAAACTTAAGCTTGCATTCTGTTTTTGGATAATTTAAATTTGTGGGTTTGTTGACAATGTTTTGTGTCAACTTTGGTTAATTAATATGTTGGTTACTTTTAAACTACATATTTTGGTATGATTTCCTTTTTGGGAAACTTTTGAAATAAAAGTATGCAATGTCGTTTGTTAAATTCATTTAAGTCTGATCAAGCTGTGGGACCAAGTGACGGAGCCGTTAAGTGTTTTGACGGGGCCATCACACTATTATTACTATTATATTATTATAAATTGCTATTATTATTATTTATAATGTTAAAAGTATTATTATTATAATTATAACTTAATTAATAAGATTAATTATATTATATAGATAATATACGTATATATATAAAAATAGATATGTCGATATGTATACGGATATATATACATATACAAAAATGTACTAGCAATCTGTAATATATTTATATACAGATATATGTCATATTCATATACAGATAAAGATATCCACGAATCAAACTCAGATCCTAGTTACATTCAAACTGTGTTAAACTCTTGTTTCTATCTATAATCTATTTCACGTCAATATCTGATATCAATTACAAAACAAATAATGTACGAATCAATTTCATATCAATTTCTGCTTTTTAGTTATATATATTTTCTTCTGTCCTCCATTAAAGAGCGATTCCAAATTGTCAATACAAAACAAAATCGATGGTGTCATAGTAATGCTTTAATTATTCGATTACTAACTCTAAATACAATTATCCATTACTGTACTTGGGGGAAAATAAATAGAAAGTAGAAAGAAACGGGTAACAAGCTCTGTTCGTATACCTCTAAATCAATTACTTCGAATCTGAGTTAAATTCAAAAATCCTTTATTGCAGATACGTTAGAAATCTTCCATTCAAACTTCCTGCAAAGTTTCAAGGCTCAATTTTTACTATCGATTTCTAATTTCGAAGTCAAAGTTATTTTTTTAAAAAAGTAAAACGATGTTCATCGGTTGAATAAGAGTTATATGATGTAATTTAAGTTCAATTAATGATTTCAAAAGATTCTATGAGTGATTTCAAACCTTTTTCATGTTGATGGTATAGCCTAAAACATCCTAAAAATTCGAAGGTGATTATGGGCTCGTTCGTGTTCTTCATTAACTACCAGATTTTTTTTATTTATTTGTATTTTTTTATATATATAAATCCTTAAACGTTTCTGTATTGACTGTGAATTTTAAAAACTAATTGATAACTCTCTGAGCAACTAAATTTCAACTCTGGTCGATTTTTTCATTGAGTGAAGGAGAAGATGAATATAAACAGAAATATAACGGGTTAAAAATAATCGAGTTTCAAATATTTCAGAAAAACAGTCGTAGAGTGATGGTTAAGGGGTTGTTCGTGTGTTCGAGAGGTCGCGGGTTCGATCCCTGCTTTGGGCAATTATTATTTTTGAAGGACTTTCAAGGTAGTTCTATATTTTTAAAAAAATCATCAATATTATTATTATTGTTATTTTTATTGTTATAAATTATTATTGTTATGGTTATTATTGTTATTAATAGCATTATTATTAAGTGTTAGTGTTATTTATATTACTAAGTATTATGAATATCAATGATTATTAGTAACATCAATATTAATATTGTTATTATTAGTATCATAACTATTACTAGCATTATAATTATTATTATAAGTATCATGATTGCCATTATTACCATAATTATAAATATTATAACTATTATTATGATTATTATTATTATTATTATTATTATTATTATTATTATTATTATTATTATTATTATTATTATTATTATTATTATTATTATTATTATTAGTATTAGTATAAATATTACTTATGATATTTTTATAATAATCTTAATATTGTTACCATTATGATGAATATGTTTATTATTATTAATATTATTATTATAGTAATATAAATTATTATCATTTTCATAAATATTAGTATTAATATCTTTTTACAAATAATAGAAGTGTTAATATTGACATAAGTAATATTATTATCACGAGTATTATTATGTAGGTACTAAAATCATCGTCGTGACTATTGTTAACAGTAAAATCAATATTGTTACAAATATTATTATTAATATCACTATTATTATTATTATGATTCTTACAATAATTATTATTATTATGAGTTATGTTGTTATTAATATTATCATGATAATCAAATACAACTTTTAATTATTATATTGTCAAGTATATAAGAATATACTTATAAATAATATTACATATAAGTATGAATATATTATATTAATTTTTATATATATAATAATATCCATATAAAACAAATTAGGTATTTCAATATATATATATGTATATATAACTATATAAGTAATAATCATTTTCAAATATATATACAAATTAATTAAATAATATATAAAGTTATAATATATGAAATTGTTCGATTACGATTATATGTATTAATGAATATACAAATGATATAGGTTCGTAAATCTGAGGCCAACCCTGCATTGTTCAATGTCGTCATATGTATTTTTACTATAAAATACAGTATCGTGAGTTTCATTTGCCTTTTTACCCTTTATATTTTTGGGCTGAGAATACATGCGCAATTTTTATAAATGTTTTACGAAATAGACACAAGTAATTGAAACTACATTATATGGGTGAACGATCGAAGCCGAATATGCCCCTTTTGCTTGGTAACCTAAGAATTAGTAAACAGATCTACTAATTGACGCGAATCCCAAAGATAGATCTATTGGGCCTAACGAACCCCATCCAAAGTACAGGATGCTTTAGTACTTCGAATTCATTTTTATCATGTCCGAAGGATTTCCTGGAATGATAGGGGATATTCTTATATGCATTTTGTTAATGTCGGTTACCAGGTGTTCACCATATGAATGATTTTTGTCTCTATGCATGGGACGTATATTTATGAGAACTGGAAATGAAATTCTTGTGGTCTATTAAAATGATGGAAATAATTATTTATGTTAAACTAATGAACTCACCAACCTTTTGGTTGACACTTTAAAGCATGTTTATTCTCAGGTATGAAATAAATCTTCCGCTGTGCATTTGCTCATTTTGGAGATATTACTTGGAGTCATTCATGACATATTTTGAAAGACGTTGCATTCGAGTCGTTGAGTTCATCAAGATTATTATTAAGTCAATTATAGTTGGATATATTATGAAATGGTATGCATGCCGTCAACATTCGATGTAATGAAAGTTTGTCTTTTAAAAACGAATGCAATGTTTGTAAACTGTATCATATAGAGGTCAAGTACCTCGCGATGAAACCAAATGTAATGTATTCGTCCAGATGGATTGGGACGGGGCACTACACATATGTTGGTCAATACATGTCTAACAAGCTAGGTCAGGTCATAGTGTATCACAATCCTAATGCTCGAGACCGACATGCATAAGTTAACAAAAGTCATCTCAAAAGTCAACATGACCCAATATGATTTTTAAATCTATACATGTTTATTAACATAGTACACGAATTTATAGTTTATCAACCTCAAAATATTATTTATTTCAGGAGCTATATTATATTTGAATTATCATGGCAATCGAACATGATTTATTATTTCACATAGTTTTCTAATACTTGTAAAATCAGATTATAGTGTTTATAATGCTTTAAAACATGATAAGACAATCAACTTTGACAATTGTTCAACAAGACAACACGTGCCTTATATAAAAATTCATTTACTCGATTAGTAATATCTAAAAATTCAATTTATCAATCTCATAGACAAGTTGTTTAAATATTAATTAACAGTTTCAAACACAATTTCAATTAACGTTAACCATAATTCAGTTGACTATATCTTTTAATCCGTTCATCGAAAACACGCGATTTCTAAATGAAAAGTTATTAATTTTTCGTCAGCTTTCTAATAACATGCATATCATATAATTTATATCAGTAGTATATGTATTAAATTCGTGATTCTTCATAAAACTATCTAACAACAAAACTTAGCATACAAGCATGTATAAACATATATACTCGAGCACTAGACATGGATACACTATTAATATATAAAAAATAAGATATGAATGCTCATGTATCAATATTATGATTCAATATTGTAGGAAAGTACGTAGACGCAACGGAGATGATAAACATTAGGTTTGACTTGCGAACAATACCCACGAACATTACCCATAACCTCCATAGCTATAACCCATAACCTCCATAGCTATAACCCATAGTTTCCTTAGCTTTGACTCATTCGAAAACTCGGTTTGAAATCATTTGGACATGACCTCGTCGTAGTATTTTATGTATAATACTAATAAAAATAACATTAATACTAATAATAATAATAATAATAATAAGATTAATAATATTATCAATCTTAATCTTAATAATAATAATAATAATAATAATAATAATAATAATAATAATAATAATAATAACAATAATAATAATAATTATTATTATTATTATTATTATTATTATTATTATTATTATTATTATTATTATTATTATTATATATTTATTTATTTATTTTAGAGAGCAGAAGAGAAATAAGAGAATAAAGTGTGAAGAACTCGGCCAAACTGTGACGATCGCTCCATATCCATATGGAAGAACATGTCATTCATCGATTTCATTGCGAGGTATTTGACCTCTATATGATACGTTTTGTAAACATTGCATTCTTTTGAAAAGGCACACCATAAATGAATATTTAAATCAAAGGTTTTCGACATCTGATGATTTCTACATATAGACAATCACCGTAATATAATAGTTTACAATAGTACTTCCGTTGACAATGCAGTCAAAATAAGATACATGGTGATGATTTGGTGAATGCAAAGTTTCCTTGAAAAATATGCCATTATGACTCCATGCACATAGCTTGTCTAACATATAAGCAAACAGCGGAAGACTTCTAGGGAACCTGAGAATAAACATGCTAACAAGTTTCAACACAAAGGTTAGTGAGTTCATAGTTTTAATGTTTTGCATAATTTGTACATAAAGGTGGATCACAAGATTTCAGTTGTTTCATCCAGAAACGTTTATCAAAATATTCTACAAGATTCAGCACCCTGGTAACTAAACTTTAACGTCTATATAATAAGTACCCCTGTTTTAACATACATACAACCAACATGTACAATACACGCAAACCAACGTGTACTAAACTCAAATAGCATACGTCTGTTTAATAGTTCAGGCTAGGGTTTCTATACCTGGAACAGACGGGGATGTCAAGCCCTATGGATGAAATGTCCCGTTCATATTGATTATAAACGTTCCATATTAATTGATTTCATTGCGAGGTTTTGACCTCTATATGAGACGTTTTTCAAAGACTGCATTCATTTTTAAAACAACCATAACCTTTATTTTATCAATAAAGGTTTTAAAAACATTACGTAGATTATCAAATAATGATAATCTAAAATATACTGTTTACACACGACCATTACATAATGGTTTACAATAGAAATATATTACATCGACATATGTTTCTTGAATGCAGTTTTTACACAATATCATACAAACATGGACTCCAAATCTTGTCCTTATTTTAGTATGCAACAGCGGAAGCTCTTAGTATTCACCTGAGAATAAACATGCTTTAAACGTCAACAAAAATGTTGGTGAGTTATAGGTTTAACCTATATATATCAAATCGTAACAATAGACCACAAGATTTCATATTTCAATACACATCCCATACATAGAGATAAAAATCATTCATATGGTGAACACCTGGTAACCGACATTAACAAGATGCATATATAAGAATATCCCCATCATTCCGGGACACCCTTCGGATATGATATAAATTTCGAAGTACTAAAGCATCCGGTACTTTGAATGGGGTTTGTTAGGCCCAATAGATCTATCTTTAGGATTCGCGTCAATTAGGGTGTCTGTTCCCTAATTCTTAGATTACCAGACTTAATAAAAAGGGGCATATTCAATTTCGATAATTCAACCATAGAATGTAGTTTCACGTACTTGTGTCTATTTTGTAAATCATTTATAAAATCTGCATGTATTCTCATCCCAAAAATATTAGATTTTAAAAGTGGGACTATAACTCACTTTCACAGATATTTTCTTCCTCGAAAATAAGACTTGGCCACGGATCGATTCACGAACCTATACAAATATGTACATATATATCAAAGTATGATCAAAATATAATTACAACTATTTTTATTATGTTTTAAAGATTTGAGTGTATTAAGTCAGCTGTCCTCGTTAGTAACATACAACTAGTTGTCCATAGTTAGATGTACAGAAATACATCGATATATATTATCTTGAATCAATCCACGACCCAGTGTATACACGTCTCAGACTAGATCACAACTCAAAGTATATATATTTTTTGAATCAACCTCAACCCTGTATAGCTAACTCCAACATTACTGCATATAGAGTGTCTATGGTTGTTCCAAATAATATATATACATGGGTCGATATGATATGTCAAAACATTTGCAAACGTGTCTATGGTATCCCAAGATTACATAATATATTAGAATACATGTATAATACATTATAAGTTAGCTAGGATATGATTAATATAGATTTGTTATCAATTTTCACGTAGCTACAATAAGCAAAAATATCCAATCTTGTGTTACCCATAACTTATTCGTTTTAAATCCGTTTTGAGTGAATCAAATTGCTATGGTTTCATATTGAACTCTATTTTATGAATCTAGACAGAAATAGTATAGGTTTATAGTCAGAAATATAAGTTACAAGTCATTTTTGTAAAGGTAGTCATTTCCGTCGAAAGAACGACGTCTAGATGACCATTTTGGAAAACATACTTCCACTTTGAGTTTAACCATAATTTTTGGATATAGTTTCATGTTCATAAGAAAAATCATTTTCCCAGAAGAATAACTTTTAAATCAAAGTTTATCATAGTTTTTAATTAACTAACCCAAAACAGCCCGCGGTGTTACTACGACGGCGTATATCCGGTTTTACGGTGTTTTTCGTTTTTTCAGGTTTTAAATCATTAAGTTATCATATCATATAGATATAGAACATGTGTTAAGTTGATTTTAAAAGTCAAGTTAGAAGGATTAACTTTTGTTTACGAACAAGTTTAGAATTAACTAAACTATGTTCTAGTGATTACAAGTTTAAACCTTCGAATAAGATAGCTTTATATGTATGAATCGAATGATGTTATGAACATCATTACTACCTCAAGTTTTCTGAATAAAACTACTAGAAATGAGAAAAATGGATCTAGCTTCAAAGGATCCTTGGATGGCTTGAAAGTTCTTGAAACAGAATCATGACACGAAAACAGTTCAAGTAAGATTTTCACTAGAAATAAGATTGTTATAGTTGTAGAAATTGAATCAAAGTTTGAATATGAATATTACCTTGAATTAGAAAGATAACCTACTGTAAATAACAAAGGTTCCTTAATCTTAGATGATTACTTGGAATGGATTAGAAAGCTTGGAAGTAGACTTGCAAACTTGGAAGTATTCTTGATTTTAATGAAACTATACTTATGGAATTTATGAAGAATACTTAGAACTTGAAGATAGAACTTGAGAGAGATCAATTAGATGAATAAAATTGAAGAATGAAAGTGTTTGTAGGTGTTTTTGGTCGTTGGTATATGGATTAGATATAAAGGATGTGTAATTTTGTTTACATGTAAATAAGTCATGAATCATTACTCATATTTTTGTAATTTTATGAGATATTTCATGCTAGTTGCCAAATGATAGTTCCCACATGTGTTAGGTGACTCACATGGACTGCTAAGAGCTAATTATTGGAGTGTATATACTGAAATGTCCCGTTCTTATTGATTAAAAACGTTCCATATTAATTGATTTCGTTGCGAGGTTTTGACCTCTATATGAGACGTTTTTCAAAGACTGCATTCATTTTTAAAACAAACCATAACCTTTATTTCATAAATAAAGGTTTAAAAAGCTTTACGTAGATTATCAAATAATGATAATCTAAAATATCCTGTTTACACACGACCATTACATAATGGTTTACAAAACAAATATGATACATCGAAATCAGTTTCTTGAATGCAGTTTTTACACAATATCATACAAACATGGACTCCAAATCTTGTCATTATTTTAGTATGCAACAACGGAAGCTCTTAATATTCACCTGAGAATAAACATGCTTTAAACGTCAACAAAAATGTTGGTGAGTTATAGGTTTAACCTATATATATCAAATCGTAACAATAGACCACAAGATTTCATATTTCAATACACATCCCATACATAGAGATAAAAATCATTCATATGGTGAACACCTGGTAACCGACATTAACAATATGCATATATAAGAATATGCCCATCATTCCGGGACACCCTTCGGATATGATATAAATTTCGAAGTACTAAAGCATCCGGTACTTTGGATGGGGTTTGTTAGGCCCAATAGATCTATCTTTAGGATTCGCGTCAATTAGGGTGTCTGTTCCCTAATTCTTAGATTACTAGACTTAATAAAAAGGGCATATTCGATTTCGATAATTCAACCATAGAATGTAGTTTCACGTACTTGTGTCTATTTTGTAAATCATTTATAAAACCTGCATGTATTCTCATCCCAAAAATATTAGATTTTAAAAGTGGGACTATAACTCACTTTCACAGATTTTTACTTCGTCGAGAAGTAAGACTTGGCCACTGTTGATTCACGAACCTATAACAATATATACATATATATTAAAGTATGTTCAAAATATATTTACAACATTTTTAATATATTTTGATGTTTTAAGTTTATTAAGTCAGCTGTCCTCGTTAGTAACCTACAACTAGTTGTCCACAGTTAGATGTACAGAAATAAATCGATAAATATTATCTTGAATCAATCCACAACCCAGTGTATACGTATCTCAGTATTGATCACAACTCAAACTATATATATTTTGGAATCAACCTCAACCCTGTATAGCTAACTCCAACATTCACATATAGAGTGTCTATGGTTGTTCCGAAATATATATAGATGTATCGACATGATAGGTCGAAACATTGTATATGTGTCTATGGTATCTCAAGATTACATAATACACAATACAAGTTGATTAAGTTATGGTTGGAATAGATTTGTTACCAATTTTCACGTAGCTAAAATGAGAAAAATTATCCAATCTTGTTTTACCCATAACTTCTTCATTTTAAATCCGTTTTGAGTGAATAAAATTGCTATGGTTTCATATTGAACTCTATTTTATGAATCTAAACAGAAAAAGTATAGGTTTGTAGTCGGAAAAATAAGTTACAAGTCATTTTTGTAAAGGTAGTCATTTCAGTCGAAAGAACGACGTCTAGATGACCATTTTAGAAAACATACTTCCACTTTGAGTTTAACCATAATTTTTGGATATAGTTTCATGTTCATAATAAAAATAATTTTCTCAGAATAACAACTTTTAAATCAAAGTTTATCATAGTTTTTAATTAACTAACCCAAAACAGCCCGCGGTGTTACTACGACGGCGTAAATCCGATTTTACGGTGTTTTTCGTGTTTCCATGTTTTAAATCATTAAGTTAGCATATCATATACATATAGAACATGTGTTTAGTTAATTTTAAAAGTCAAGTTAGAAGGATTAACTTTTGTTTGCGAACAAGTTTAGAATTAACTAAACTATGTTCTAGTGATTACGAGTTTAAACCTTCGAATAAGATAGTTTTATATATATGAATCGAATGATGTTATGAACATCATTACTACCTCAAGTTTAGTAGGTAAACCTACTGGAAGTGACAAGAAATGATCTAGTTTCAAAGGATCTTGGATGGCTTGAAAGTTCTTGAAGTAGGATCATGACACAAAAATAAGTTCAAGTAAGATTTTTACTCGAATTAAGATAGTTTATAGTTATAGAAATTGAATCAAAGTTTGAATATGAATATTACCTTGTATAAGAAAGATAACCTACTGTATATAACAAAGGTTTCTTGATCTTAGATGATTACTTGGAATGGACTAGAAAGCTTGGAAGTAAATTAGTAAACTTGAAGGGATTTTTGAAGTGTTCTTGAAGTGTTCTTCCTATGATGATTATAGCTTGATTCTTGAAGTGATTTTTGATGAAAATGATGATTAACTACTGGAAAAATACGTTCATAATAGTGTGTGTGTGTGTGTGTGTGTTGAGAGAGAATTAGAAAGAGAATTGGAAGTGAAATGGAGTGAATGATGAGTGGTAATTGGTGAGTGGTGAGTGGGGTTAAAAGGAGTTCTAGTTAGTTGACTAGCTCATGGTAGAAGTTAAAATTGATTAGTCATACATGACATAATCAAGAGTGGAATCCCATGCTAGTTCCTATTGGTATATACCTATAGTAAGTACGTTTTGAAGTTGTGTATAATACGGGTAAGAATACGACTAGAATTCTTGATGAAAGAAAAGAATGGGAAAGTAACTGTAACCATTTTCGTTAAGTATGAGTGTTTTGATATATGTCTTGAAGTCTTCCAAAAGTATTTTAATACATCTAAATACACTACATGTATATACATTTTAACTGAGTCGTTAAGTCATCGTTAGTCGTTACATGTAAGTGTTGTTTTGAAACCTTTAAGTTAACGATCTCAATTAATGTTGTTAACCCATTGTTTATTATATCTAATGAGATGTTAAGTTATTATATTATCATGATATTATGATATATTAATATATCTTAATATGATATATATACATTTAAATGTCGTTACAACGATAATCGTTACATATATGTCTCATTTCGAAATCCCTAAGTTAGTAGTCTTGTTTATATGTATATAACTCATTGTTAATATACTTATGGAGATACTTACTTATCATAATCTCATGTTAACCATATGTATATCCATATATATATCGTCATGTCATTTTTACAAGTTTTAACGTTCGTGAATCGCCGGTCAACTTGGGTGGTCAATTGTCTATATGAAACATATTTCAATTAATCAAGTCTTAAAAAGTTTGATTGCTTAACATGTTGGAAACATTTAATAATGTAAATATCAATCTCAATTAATATATATAAACATGGAAAAGTTCGGGTCACTACAGTACCTACCCGTTAAATAAATTTCGTCCCGAAATTTTAAGCTGTTGAAGGTGTTGACGAATCTTCTGGAAATAGATGCGGGTATTTCTTCTTCATCTGATCTTCACGCTCCCAGGTGAACTCGGGTCCTCTACGAGCATTCTATCGAACCTTAACAATTGGTATCTTGTTTTGCTTAAGTCTTTTAACCTCACGATCTATTATTTCGACGGGTTCTTCGATGAATTGGAGTTTTTCGTTGATTTGGATTTCATCTAATGGAATAGTGAGATCTTCTTTAGCAAACCATTTTTTCAAATTCGAGACGTGGAAAGTGTTATGTACAGCCGCGAGTTGTTGAGGTAACTCAAGTCGGTAAGCTACTGGTCCGACACGATCAATAATCTTGAATGGTCCAATATACCTTGGATTTAATTTCCCTCGTTTACCAAATCGAACAACGCCTTTCCAAGGTGCAACTTTAAGCATGACCATCTCTCCAATTTCAAATTCTATATCTTTTCTTTTAATGTCAGCGTAGCTCTTTTGTCGACTTTGGGCGGTTTTCAACCGTTGTTGAATTTGGATGATCTTCTCGGTAGTTTCTTGTATAATCTCTGGACCCGTAATCTGTCTATCCCCCACTTCACTCTAACAAATCGGAGACCTGCACTTTCTACCATAAAGTGCTTCAAACGGCGCCATCTCAATGCTTGAATGGTAGCTGTTATTGTAGGAAAATTCTACTAACGGTAGATGTCGATCCCAACTCTTTCCGAAATCAATACCACATGCTCGTAGCATGTCTTCAAGTGTTTGTATCGTCCTTTCACTCTGCCCATCAGTTTGTGGATGATAGGCAGTACTCATGTCTAGACGAGTTCCTAATGCTTGCTGTAATGTCTGCCAGAATCTTGAAATAAATCTGCCATCCCTATCAGAGATAATAGAGATTGGTATTCCATGTCTGGAGACGACTTCCTTCAAATACAGTCGTGCTAACTTCTCCATCTTGTCATCTTCTCTTATTGGCAGGAAGTGTGCTGATTTGGTGAGACGATCAACTATTACCCAAATAGTATCAAAACCACTTGCAGTCCTTGGCAATTTAGTGATGAAATCCATGGTAATGTTTTCCCATTTCCATTCTGGGATTTCGGGTTGTTGAAGTAGACCTGATGGTTTCTGATGCTCAGCTTTGACCTTAGAACACGTCAAACATTCTCCTACGTATTTAGCAACATCGGCTTTCATACCCGGCCACCAAAAATGTTTCTTGAGATCCTTGAACATCTTCCCCGTTCCAGGATGTATTGAGTATCTGATTTTATGAGCTTCTCTAAGTACCATTTCTCTCATATCTCCAAATTTTGGTACCCAAATCCTTTCAGCCCTATACTGGGTTCCGTCTTCCCGAATATTAAGATGCTGCTTCGATCCTTTGGGTATTTCATCCTTTAAATTTCCCTCTTTTAAAACTCCTTGTTGCGCCTCCTTTATTTGAGTAGTAAGGTTATTGTGAATCATTATATTCATAGATTTTACTCGAATGGGTTCTCTGTCCTTCCTGCTCAAGGCGTCGGCTACCACATTTGCCTTCCCCGGGTGGTAACGAATCTCAAAGTCGTAATCATTCAACAATTCAATCCACCTACGCTGCCTCATATTCAGTTGTTTCTGATTAAATATGTGTTGAAGACTTTTGTGGTCGGTATATATAATACTTTTGACCCCATATAAGTAGTGCCTCCAAGTCTTTAATGCAAAAACAACCGCACCTAATTCCAAATCATGCGTCGTATAATTTTGCTCGTGAATCTTCAATTGTCTAGACGCATAAGCAATCACCTTCGTTCGTTGCATTAATACACAACCGAGACCTTGCTTTGATGCGTCACAATAAATCACAAAATCATCATTCCCTTCAGGCAATGACAATATAGGTGCCGTAGTTAGCTTTTTCTTCAATAACTGAAACGCTTTCTCTTGTTCATCCTTCCATTCAAATTTCTTCCCTTTATGCGTTAATGCAGTCAAGGGTTTTGCTATTCTGGAAAAGTCTTGGATGAACCTTCTGTAGTAACCAGCTAGTCCTAAAAACTGGCGTATGTGTTTCGGAGTTTTCGGGGTTTCCCACTTTTCAACAGTTTCTATCTTTGCCGGATCCACCTTAATACCTTTTTTGTTCACTATGTGACCGAGGAATTGAACTTCTTCCAACCAAAATGCACACTTTGAAAATTTAGCGTACAATTTTTCCTTCCTCAATACTTCTAACACCTTTCTCAAATATTCACCGTGTTCTTGGTCATTCTTTGAGTAAATAAGTATGTCATCAATGAAAACAATGACAAACTTGTCAAGGTATGGTCCACACACTCGGTTCATAAGGTCCATGAACACAGCTGGTGCATTAGTTAAACCAAATGGCATGACCATAAACTCGTAATGGCCGTAACGTGTTCTGAAAGCAGTCTTTGGAATATCATCTTCTTTCACCCGCATTTGATGATACCCAGAACGTAAGTCAATCTTTGAATAAACAGACGAGCCTGGTAGTTGATCAAATAAGTCGTCGATTCTCGGTAGTGTGTAGCGGTTCTTGATGGTAAGTTTGTTCAACTCTCGGTAGTCGATACACAACCTGAATGTACCATCTTTCTTCTTGACAAACAAAATAGGAGCTCCCCACGGTGATGTGCTTGGTCGAATGAAACCATGCCCTACAAGTTCTTGTAATTGGCTTTGCAGTTCTTTCATCTCGCTGGGTGCGAGTCTGTAAGGAGCACGAGCTATTGGTGCAGCTCCTGGTACAAGATCTATTTGAAATTCAACGGATCGATGTGGGGGTAATCCCGGTAATTCTTTCGGAAATACATCGGGAAATTCTTTTGCAATGGGAACATCATTGATGCTCTTTTCTTCAGTTTGTACTTTCTCGACGTGTGCTAGAACAGCATAGCAACCTTTTCTTATTAGTTTTTGTGCCTTCAAATTACTAATAAGATGTAGCTTCGTCTTGCCCTTTTCTCCGTACACCATTCAGGGTTTTCCTTTTTCTCGTATAATGTGAATTGCATTTTTGTAACAAACGATCTCTGCTTTCACTTCTTTCAACCAGTCCATACCGATTATCACATCAAAACTCCCTAACTCTACTGGTATCAAGTCAATCTTAAATGTTTCGCTAACCAGTTTAATTTCTCGATTCCGACATATATTATCTGCTGAAATTAATTTACCATTTGCTAATTCGAGTAAAAATTTACTATCCAAAGGCGTCAATGGACAACTTAATTTAGCACAAAAATCTCTACTCATATAGCTTCTATCCGCACCCGAATCAAATAAAACGTAAGCAGATTTATTGTCAATAAGAAACGTACCCGTAACAAGCTCCGGGAATCCTGTGCCTCTGCCGCATTAATATTGAAAACTCTTCCGCGGCCTTGTCCATTCGTGTTCTCTTGGTTCGGGCAATTTTTAATAATGTGGCCCGGTTTTCCACATTTATAACAAACTACATTGGCATAACTTGCTCCGACACTACTTGCTCCGCCATTACTCGTTCCGACACCATTTGTTCCTTTCGTTCTATTAACCCCTGGTCCGTAGACCTCACACTTCGCCGCGCTATGACCATTTCTTTTACACTTGTTGCAAAATTTGGTGCAGAACCCCGAGTGATACTTTTCACACCTTTGGCATAGCTGCTTCTGATTGTTGTTGTTGTTGCGGTTATTATTGTTGTTGGGATGATTGTTGTAGTTGCTGTTGTTGTTGTTGTTGTTGTTGTTGTTATTGTTGTTGTTGTTGTTGGGCTGTTTGTTGTAGTTGCGATTGATGTTGCGATTGTTGGGATAATTGTTGCGATTATTGTTGTAATTGCTGTTGTTATTGTATTGGTGATTCTTATCACCGTTTTCCTCCCACTTTCTTTTGACTTGCTTCACATTGGCCTCTTCAGCAGTCTGTTCTTTAATTCTTTCTTCAATCTGGTTCACTAGTTTGTGAGCCATTCTACATGCCAGTTGTATGGAGGCGGGCTCGTGTGAACTTATATCTTCTTGGATTCTTTCCGGTAATCCTTTCACAAACGCGTCGATCTTCTCTTCCTCATCTTCGAATGCTCCCGGACACAATAGGCACAATTCTGTGAATCGTCTTTCGTACGTGGTAATATCAAATCCTTGGGTTCGTAACCCTCTAAGTTCTGTCTTGAGCTTATTGACCTCGGTTCTGGGACGGTACTTCTCGTTCATCAAGTGCTTGAATGCTGACCACGGTAGTGCGTACGCATCGTCTTGTCCCACTTGCTCTAGATAGGTATTCCACCATGTTAACGCAGAACCTGTGAAGGTATGCGTAGCGTACTTTACTTTGTCCTCTTCAGTACACTTACTTATGGCAAACACCGATTCGACCTTCTCGGTCCACCGTTTCAATCTGATCGGTCCTTCGGTTCCATCAAATTCCAAAGGTTTGCAGGCAGTGAATTCTTTGTAGGTGCATCCTACACGATTTCCTGTACTGCTAGATCCAAGGTTATTGTTGGTATGTAGCGCAGCCTGTACTGCGGCTATGTTTGAAGCTAGAAAAGTACGGAATTCCTCTTCATTCATATTCACGGTGTGTCGAGTAATCGGTGCCATTTCCTTCAAAATAGTCAAATGGAACAAGTTAATCATACAGAATATTAAGAGTAGTTAATAGTATTTCGTAGCATAATATGAACTCATTTATAAAAGCTTTTTCTTCATATTAGCGTTTTATAAGTTTAAATTCGGGTAGTACCTACCCGTTAAGTTCATACTTAGTAGCTAATATACAATTCAACTACTACAATTCTATATGAAAAACTGATTATAATAATATTTCGCGTTCAAACTTTTATACAATGTTTTACAAACTTACAATACCGCTTATTTTACATAAAGCATGAAATATAGCACACAATAACTTTGATACAAGATAGTTGTGAAGATAATTCTAGCTAGTACACAAGTCGTTCAGCAAAGGCAATAAAGACACGTAATTCATACGTCCAGAAACAAGTCATGCATTCTGGTTTTACTAGGACTACTTCCCATCCTTGGTCTTGTGGAACATAACCGTTATGGCCGTTGATAAGACAGCGTGTTGTAACGTCGTCAAAGGGACGAGGGTTACGTAATGTCCAACAGTCCCGTAACAATCTAAAAACCTCATTTCTTACCCCAATTACCGACTCCGTCACTTGTGGGAACGTTTTGTTTAATAGTTGTAGGCCGATGTTCTTGTTCTCACTTTGGTGAGAAGCGAACATTACTAATTCGTAATCATAACATGCTTCTTTATGTTGCATGTTAGCCGCTTTTTCTAAATCACGAAGTCCAATATTCGGATATATTGAGTCAAAATAATTTCTTAACCCATTGCGTAAAATAGCATTTGGATTCCCCGCAATATATGCGTCAAAGTAAACACATCGTAACTTATGGATTTCCCAATGTGATATCCCCCATCTTTCGAACGAAAGCCTTTTATAAACCAAGGCATTCTTGGAACGTTCTTCGAATGTCTTACAAACTGATCTCGCCTTAAATAGTTGTGCCGAAGAATTATGACCGACTCTAGACAAGATTTCATCAATCATGTCTCCGGGTAGGTCTCTAAAAATATTGGGTTGTCTATCCATTTTGTGTTTTTATACTGTAAAATAGACAAGAGTTAGATTCATAAAAAAAAAATACTTATTAATACAAGCAATTTTTACATATATCATAAAGCATAAGCACACTATATTACATATATTACACCACACGAATACAACTATCTTATTCCGGCTCGCTTGTTTCTTCTTCTTCGATTTTGGTTCGTTTTGCCAAGTTTCTAGGGATATATGATGTTCCCCTAATACGAGCCGTCGTTTTCCACATTGGTTTAGAAAAACCTGGTGGTTTAGAGGTTCCCGGGTCATTGTTACAACTTAAGGACTTCGGGGGTTGACGATACATATAAAGTTCATCGGGGTTGGAATTAGATTTCTCTATTTTTATGCCCTTTCCCTTATTATTTTCTTTTGCCTTTTTAAATTCAGTTGGGGTAATTTCTATAACATCATCGGAATTCTCGTCGGAATCCGATTCATCGGAGAATTGGTAATCCTCCCAATATTTTGCTTCCTTAGCGGAAACACCATTGACCATAATTATCCTTGGTCGGTTGGTTGAGGATTTTCTTTTACTTAACCGTTTTATTATTTCCCCCACCGGTTCTATTTCTTCATCCGGTTCCGATTCTTCTTCCGGTTCCGATTCTTCTTCTGGTTCCGACTCTTCTTCCGGTTCCTCTTCGGGAACTTGTGAATCAGTCCACGAATCATTCCAATTTACATTTGACTCTTCATTATTATTAGGTGAGTCAATGGGACTTGTTCTAGAGGTAGACATCTATCACATAATATCAAACGCGTTAAGAGATTAATATATCACATAATATTCACATGTTAAAAATATATAGTTTCCAACAAAATTTGTTAAGCAATCATTTTTCAAGTAAACACGGTCGAAGTCCAGACTCACTAATGCATCCTAACAAACTCGATAAGACACACTAATGCAAAATTCTGGTTCTCTAAGACCAACGCTCGGATACCAACTGAAATGTCCCGTTCTTATTGATTAAAAACGTTCCATATTAATTGATTTAGTTGCGAGGTTTTGACCTCTATATGAGACGTTTTTCAAAGACTGCATTCATTTTTAAAACAAACCATAACCTTTATTTCATAAATAAAGGTTTAAAAAGCTTTACGTAGATTATCAAATAATGATAATCTAAAATATCCTGTTTACACACGACCATTACATAATGGTTTACAAAACAAATATGATACATCGAAATCAGTTTCTTGAATGCAGTTTTTACACAATATCATACAAACATGGACTCCAAATCTTGTCCTTATTTTAGTATGCAACAGCGGAAGCTCTTAATATTCACCTGAGAATAAACATGCTTTAAACGTCAACAAAAATGTTGGTGAGTTATAGGTTTAACCTATATATATCAAATCGTAACAATAGACCACAAGATTTCATATTTCAATACACATCCCATACATAGAGATAAAAATCATTCATATGGTGAACACCTGGTAACCGACATTAACAAGATGCATATATAAGAATAACCCCATCATTCCCGGACACCCTTCGGATATGATATAAATTTCGAAGTACTAAAGCATCCGGTACTTTGGATGGGGTTTGTTAGGCCCAATAGATCTATCTTTAGGATTCGCGTCAATTAGGGTGTCTGTTCCCTAATTCTTAGATTACTAGACTTAATAAAAAGGGCATATTCGATTTCGATAATTCAACCATAGAATGTAGTTTCACGTACTTGTGTCTATTTTGTAAATCATTTATAAAACCTGCATGTATTCTCATCCCAAAAATATTAGATTTTAAAAGTGGGACTATAACTCACTTTCACAGATTTTTACTTCGTCGAGAAGTAAGACTTGGCCACTGTTGAAGACTTTTGCTATCGTTTCATATTGAACTCTATTTTATGAATCTAAACAGAAAAAGTATAGGTTTATAGTCAGAAAAATAAGTTACAAGTCTTTTTTGTAAAGGTAGTCATTTCAGTCGAAAGAACGACGTCTAGATGACCATTTTAGAAAACATACTTCCACTTTGAGTTTAACCATAATTTTTGGATATAGTTTCATGTTCATAATAAAAATCATTTTCTCAGAATAACAACTTTTAAATCAAAGTTTATCATAGTTTCTAATTAACTAACCCAAAACAGCCCGCGGTGTTACTACGACGGCGTAAATCCGGTTTTACGGTGTTTTTCGTGTTTCCAGGTTTTAAATCATTAAGTTAGCATATCTTATAGATATAGAACATGTGTTTAGTTAATTTTAAAAGTCAAGTTAGAAGGATTAACTTTTGTTTGCGAACAAGTTTAGAATTAACTAAACTATGTTCTAGTGATTACGAGTTTAAACCTTCGAATAAGATAGTTTTATATATATGAATCGAATGATGTTATGAACATCATTACTACCTCAAGTTTAGTAGGTAAACCTACTGGAAGTGACAAGAAATGATCTAGCTTCAAAGGATCTTGGATGGCTTGAAAGTTCTTGAAGTAGGATCATGACACAAAAACAAGTTCAAGTAAGATTTTTACTCGAATTAAGATAGTTTATAGTTATAAAAATTGAATCAAAGTTTAAATATGAATATTACCTTGAATAATAAAGATAACCTACTGTATATAACAAAGGTTTCTTGATCTTAGATGATTACTTGGAATGGATTAGAAAGCTTGGAAGTAAATTAGTAAACTTGAAGGGATTTTTGAAGTGTTCTTGAAGTGTTCTTCCTATGATGATTATAGCTTGATTCTTGAAGTGATTTTTGATGAAGATGATGATTAACTACTGGAAAAATACGTTCATAATAGTGTGTGTGTGTGTGTTGAGAGAGAATTAGAAAGAGAATTGGAAGTGAAATGGAGTGAATGATGAGTGGTAATTGGTGAGTGGTGAGTGGGGTTAAAAGGAGTTCTAGTTAGTTGACTAGCTCATGGTAGAAGTTAAAATTGATTAGTCATACATGACATAATCAAGAGTGGAATCCCATGCTAGTTCCTATTGGTATATACCCATAGTAAGTACGTTTTGAAGTTGTGTATAATACGGGTAAGAATACGACTAGAATTCTTGATGAAAGAAAAGAATGGGAAAGTAACTGTAACCATTTTCGTTAAGTATGAGTGTTTTGATATATGTCTTGAAGTCTTCCAAAAGTATTTTAATACATCTAAATACACTACATGTATATACATTTTAACTGAGTCGTTAAGTCATCGTTAGTCGTTACATGTAAGTGTTGTTTTGAAACCTTTAAGTTAACGATCTCAATTAATGTTGTTAACCCATTGTTTATTATATCTAATGAGATGTTAAATTATTATATTATCATGATATTATGATATATTAATATATCTTAATATGATATATATACATTTAAATGTCGTTACAACGATAATCGTTACATATATGTCTCGTTTCGAAATCCCTAAGTTAGTAGTCTTGTTTATATGTATATAACTCATTGTTAATATACTTATGGAGATACTTACTTATCATAATCTCATGTTAACCATATGTATATCCATATATATATCGTCATGTCATTTTTACAAGTTTTAACGTTCGTGAATCGCCGGTCAACTTGGGTGGTCAATTGTCTATATGAAACATATTTCAATTAATCAAGTCTTAACAAGTTTGATTGCTTAACATGTTGGAAACATTTAATCATGTAAATATCAATCTCAATTAATATATATAAACATGGAAAAGTTCGGGTCACTACATATACCAATAGTACATACATCTAAAAGCTGTGTATTATACGAGTACGAATACGGGTGCATACGAGTAGAATTGTTGATGAAACTGAACGAGGATGTAATTGTAAGCATTTTTGTTAAGTAGAAGTATTTTTATAAGTGTCTTTAAGTCTTTCAAAAGTGTATGAATACATATTAAAACACTACATGTATATACATTTTAACTGAGTCGTTAAGTCATCGTTAGTCGTCACATGTAAATATTGATTTGAAACCTTTAAATTAACGATCTTGTTAAATGTTGTTAACCCAATATTTATTATATCTAATGAGATATTAAATTATTATATTATCATGATATTATGATATATTAATATATCTTAATATGATATATATACATTTAAATGTCGTTACAACGATAATCGTTACATATATGTCTCGTTTCGAAATCATTAAGTTAGTAGTCTTGTTTTTACATATGTAGTTCATTGTTAATACACTTAATGACATGTTTACTTATCATTTATCATGATTAAACATAGTGTATCAATATCTTAATATGATTCATATGTAATTAGTAAGACATTGTTATAACGATAATCGTTATATATATCGTTTCGAGTTTCTTAATTCAATAAACTCAATTTTATGTATATAACTCATTGTTAAAATACCTAATGAGATACTTACTTATCATAATATCATGTTAACTATATATATAATCATATATATGTGATAATGCTAAAAACGAACATATATTTCATAGCATTATTCCTCAAGAAAGACAAGCTTTTAGTTGCAATTGTTCTATTTACAAGTGATATTCGTTTAAATAATAAAAGGTGAAGACAAAAGACAGATTCAACGAATTGAAGACGCAAACGACCAAAAAGCTCAAAAGTACAAAATACAATCAAAGAGGTTCCAATTATTGATAAGAAACGTCTCGAAATTACAAGAGTACAAGATTCAAAACACAAAGTACAAGATATTAAATTGTACGCAAGGACGTTCGAAAATCCGGAACCGGGACCAGAGTCAACTCTCAACGCTCGACGCAACGGACTAAAAATTACAAGTCAACTATGCACATAAATATAATATAATATTTAAATAATTCTTATAATTATTTAATATATTATATTATTTATAAAACCGTCGGCAGAAGAAAACAACCAAAAATGAGCCTCCCCAGCTGGCCATGCGATCGCATGGCCTGGAAGGCAAAAATCCATGCGATCGCATGAGCCCCAGTTCCAGCCCACATGCCTATAAAAATCGAGCTTTGGTGCACCAAAAACATATCCATCTTTCTCTCTTCTCTCATATATACGTAGAATATATATATATATAATTTATATTTTAATTTTAATTTTAATTTTAATCCTAATAATAAGGGTATGTTAGCGAATATTGTAAGGGTGTAAGTCGAAATTCTGTCCGTGTAACGCTACGCTATTTTTAATCATTGTAAGTTATGTTCAAACTTTTTACATTAATGTCTCATAGCTAAGTTATTATTATGCTTATTTAAAACGAAGTAATCATGATGTTGGGCTAATTACTAAAATTGGGTAATTGGGCTTTGTACCATATTTGGGGTTTGGACAAAAGAACGACACTTGTGTAAATTAGACTATGGGCTATTAATGGGCTTTATATTTGTTTAACTAAATGATAGTTTGTTAATGTTAATATAAAGATTTACAATTGGGCGTCCCTATAAAATACCATATACACTCAATCGGACACGATGGGTGGGGTATTTATATGTACGAATAATCGTTCATTTAACCGGACACGGGAATGGATTAATAGCCACTAGAATAATTAAAACAGGGGTGAAATTATGTACAAGGACACTTGGTATAATTGATAACAAAATATTAAAACCTTGGGTTACACTCAGTCGACATCCTGGTGTAATTATTAAACAAAGTATTAAAATCTTGTTACAGTTTAAGTCCCCAATTAGTTGGAATATTTAACTTCGGGTATAAGGATAATTTGACGAGGACACTCGCACTTTATATTTATGACTGATGGACTGTTATGGACAAAAACCAGACGGACATATTAAATAATCCAGGACAAAGGACAATTAACCCATGGGCATAAAACTAAAATCAACACGTCAAACATCATGATTACGGAAGTTTAAATAAGCATAATTCTTTTATTTCATATTTAATTTCCTTTATTTTATATTTAATTGCACTTCTAATTATCGCATTTTTATTGTTATTGTATTGCACTTTTAATTATTGTACTTTTTAATTATTGCAATTTTATTTTATCTTTCATTTTACGCATTTTCATTATCGTTATTTACTTTACGCTTTAAATTAAGTCTTGTATTTATTTATTATTTTACATTTGGTTTTAACTGCGACTAAAGTTTTAAAATCGACAAACCGGTCATTAAACGGTAAAAACCCCCCTTTATAATAATAATATTACTTATATATATATATATTTGTATTTTTATAAAAGTAAACTAATATAGCGTTAAGCTTTGTTTAAAAAGATTCCCCGTGGAACGAACCGGACTTACTAAAAACTACACTACTGTACGATTAGGTACACTGCCTATAAGTGTTGTAGCAAGGTTTAAGTATATCCAGTCTATAAATAAATAAATATCTTGTGTAAAATTGTGTCGTATTTAATAGTATTTTCTGCAAAAATATAAGCTATTTCGTATACCACGCTGCAGACATCAATATGTCATCATATAGTTTTTATAAGTTTTAACGTTCGTGAATCACCGGTCAACTTGGGTGGTCAAATGTCTATATGAAACCTATTTCAATTAATCAAGTCTTAACAAGTTTGATTGCTTAACATGTTGGAAACACTTAATCATGTAAATATAAATTTCATTTAATATATATAAACATAGAAAAGTTCGGGTCACTACAATGGATCCATATATAACTACTCGCGCCCACCGGTTCTTATAACCGGCAGTTACTAGTTACCAAAGCTAAGGGATTTTCGCTTCAAACTCGGTGTAGAATTTAGTATGTACTTGTATCCATTGCGTTTAAAATAAAGTGCATGTATTCTCAGCCCAAAAATATAGATTACAAAAGCATTTAAAAGGGAGCAAATGAAACTCACCTTAGCAGTACATAAAGTTGTTCACCGAAATGTGATCGAAACTCGGAATACCAAATAATCGTAGAGCTCAACCTAGAGAGCATATGTTGGTCAATAAATGTCTACCAAGCTAGGTCTGGTCATAGTGTATCATAATCCTAATGCTCGAGATCGACATACAAAAGTTATCCAAAGTTGTTTCAAAAAGTCAATTTTGACAATAGTTCAACAAAACGAGACGTGCTTTATATAAGAATTTATTTACTAGGCTGGTAATATTTAAAAATCCATTTTATCAATCTCGTAAACAAGTTGTTTAAATCTTAATTGCAGATTCAAAAGCAATTTCAATTAACGTCAATCATAATTCAGTTGATCATATCTTTTAATCCGTTCATCGAAACTATTCGATATCTAAATGAAAAGTAATTGATTTTTCGTTAGCTTTCCAAAAACATGTATATCATATACCTTTTACTAGTGATATATGTATTTAGTTCGTGATTTATTATAAACTGTTTAACGACGAAATTTGTATACAAGCATGCATAAACATATATACTCGAGCACTAGACATGGATACACAATTAATATATAAAAGATAAGATATGAATGCTCACGTATCAATATTGTGATTCAATATTGCAGGAAAGTACGTAGACACAACGGAGATGATAAACACTAGCTTTGACTTGCGAATAGTACCCATGAATATTACCCATAACCTTCATAGCTATAACCCAAAGTTTTCTTAGCTCTATCCCGCTTGAAAACCCATTTTGAAAGTGGCACGCTTATGACCTCGTCGTAGTATTTTTTGTATAATACTAATTAATATTACTACTAATATTTCTAATAATAATATTAGAATTAATAATAATAATAATATTGATAATAATAATAATAATAATAATAATAATAATAATAATAATAATAATAATAATAATATTATTAATAATATAAATATAGAGAGTAGAGAGACAGATGTGTGTGAAAAACATTCGCAGAAAACTGGAGAATTTATAGTACATTTGCTGAAACTGAACCCCATGTGATCGCATGGGTTTTATGCCTATTTCTCATGCGATCGCATGGCCCCAAAATCCAGCTCACAATTTTTTAACTTTTAGCTTGTCGACATATTTTTATATAATATATATAATATATTTAATTTAAATAATTAATTATATATTATATTAAATTCACGTGCATAGTTGACTTGTAATTTTTGTTCCGATAAGTCGTACGTCATCACTCGACTCATGTCCCGGTTCCGGTTTCTTGAAAGCATTTTCGTACGCTTAGAAAACTTGCATTTTACGTTTCGTGTCACGTACCTTTGTCAAAATATAGCCTTAAATTATCCCTAAACTATACCACTCAAAGTATATATTAAACTTTCGAGTGTTTTGGTCATTTACTTCTATAAATCATTGTCTCGCTATTTGTTAATATATATATATAATAACAATTCGTTTTATGACCAGTTTAATATTATATTTTATATATTTTCAATATTAATATATACGTTTTAAAATACATATCACAAGTTATTCATATATCTAATTCCAAAAGTTAATATTCCTTATTATTGTATGTCTCCAAATTACGTTATTTAAACAAACACTTTACCATTTATTTCGAATATCGTTAAAAATGAACGATTTCCCAAATCAACGTGAATCTCACAACAGAGACTCGTAATAATATCATAATCTTTAAGGGACTCAATAAATATCTTTTAATTCAATCGTTTGGCATAATCTTTTAACTCCATAGTTAAATATATCAATCAGATAATCAAACCAATAAGGTTAATGTACAGTATCGTTTTCATAACACTTTGTTACGTTTTCAAGTTATAGTATATATATATGTATTTATTTACATATATTTGTTCGCGAATCATTGAGAACAATCGAAGGGTATTTGAATAGTTCAAGAATTTTAGGATTTAACTTCATAGACTTTGCTTATCGTGTCGAAAACGTTAAAGATTAAGTTTAAATTTGGTCAGAAATTTCCGGGTCATCACAGTACCTCCCCGTTAAAGAAATTTCATCCCGAAATTTGAGTGAGGTCGTCATGGCTAAAAATAAAAATGTTTTCATGACGAATATGTGTTGATAAATAGAATTTTTATCACCGTTGAATAATATGGATAAAACAATTCAATTACTCGAAGCGTATGAGGGAAGTTATCGTAATAGAGTGAAATGGAGAATAGAGATGCGTCTTATCTCTTGACGTAGTAACGATTGATTTCTGGAATTTAAGAAATAGAAAATCTTCATAATCTAAATAAGATTTGATTCTTCAGAATTTGCGGAAATTAGGATTTTCTTTGATTAAATGCGTAATCTGCCTCGATTGCTATGTCTGATATTTTGCTATAAATTAACCACTTCCGTTTCATTATTTTCACCATTCCTACATCTTCTTCCTCATTTTATACTTCCAAAAGATTGTGAAATGCTTCACCCAGTTCTGATTCTTGATATACTCCTAACTTTCATATCTGTCATTCTTCTTTTTCATCTACCACCAGAGGAAGTTATTTTCTTCTATCATTACCTTGGGATTATAGTGTTTTTCATTCTCCCGTGTCTTTATATTGCTATACGCATTAATATACACGGTTTGTAATTTCGGGGTTGTTATAGGGCTTTATATTTTCCATTATATTTCGGAGCTTCACGCTTTCATTTTCTCTTTCCGACTTTAAGTCAAGCGAATAATGGTCCAGAATTCGTAGATATGGAGTTTTGGATGAACATAGTTAATGTTCTAAGAAAGAAATCATAATTGCACGATCTTGATTTGGCAAATTACCAGAATATCCGAAAAAGACCGAATCATCAAGAAATATATTTTCTTGATATATTTAAAGATTATATGGAATGAAAGAGTTATGTAACATGGTTCATGATGAGGGTGGGATCTGTGAACCTTTATCACATTCCATTTGAAACTCAGCATGACTTACTGTAATATAATCACGTTGATCAAGTGTCATTATATTATACTAACTCATGCTTCAATTCCCAATATTACTTCAAAACATCAATTTTTTCGAATTTTTCAGATTTTAGAAACTAAAATAGTTTCTTTTATGATGTAACACAGATAGCGTGAAGAGGTAATGATTTCAGATAAAAATGGTTATGAAAATATCTTCAGAAATATGGAGGATATTTATAATGGGAGATACGATGATATCTTAGAATATTTAAGATAAGATGATGATGAAGAATATTGTTCGCAAAGGTTTTAGAGTAAGGAGCAAGGTATTTGCTAAGGATTTCAGCAGACACTGAATCATTTGTATTCTTTGAAGGCAGGTTTAGTCTTTGTGATTTGTCCACAGCCTCCTTCATGGCCTGCTCAATCCGTTTTCCAGTTTCAAACCTTCTCTTTTTCTCAGCTTTACCACCATACTATTCTTTATCATCAAACTTTTGACTGTTAAGGTCGTTTATAGTTTTTGTTGTTTCATCAGCATTTTTTCAATTTCGGAGAACTAATTTCGCAGTTTGGGGTGTTTTTCAGAAACTTCACATTCGAAGTGTGTAAGTCTAGAAGATAGACATTATATATATATATATATATATATATATATATATATATATATATATATATATATATATATATATATATATATATATATATATATATATATATAACTGTTGGCGTAGAATTGCTGCGAAATTTGAAATACTGATTGCTAATTCTCGGTAGTTGGTATGACAATTATTGTTACAAGATGTGGATGAGTAAATGATAGGGTTTCGATGAGTAAATGATAGGGTTTCAATGAGTATAATGATTTTTCGGAAGGTCAGAGATCAATGAAGTTGTTGGTAAATTTACTGCTAATGTGGTGGGACATGAAAGGTTCCCCAGTAACAAGAACGTATATGTCAAGGTTATAACAAGGCTAATCTGAAAAGTCGAAGTTGACTGGTTGGAAGTGTGGTAAAGCTGGATACTTTGAAAAGGGATTGCAAGATTATTTTCGGTAAAAACAATGCTAAAGGATCATGCACAGTTTTGAAGTCAAAGTATAGCTTTAAAAGATGTAGAGATCTAAGAATGATGTCACAGGTTCAGAGTTATGACTTGGATTCTGATCCGTCAATATCAGAATATGTAATTAAATTTGTATGAAAACGATTGTGTATCGTTGTGAGCATTGTTAATAATTTTTGAATCAAAGTTGAAGAATGTACAGTGTAACATATTAATTGTGAACTTATATATCTCTCGGGTATTACCTACCCGTTAAAATATTCTCACCATTAACAGTTTGTACAAAAGAATTTTCTTAATTACAATCTTTATGAAAATATACTTACATATATATTTTCCTTTGATGTAACCATGGATTTAATGAGTTAACATAATATTAATCTCATCTGGTTTTCGACTAGGACTAGAATATTTAATCTCTAAAACTTTTAGAAACTACATATTCTCTGCAAAATATTTCTTCGATGAAGTTATGAATCAATACTTCATCGTTTGTTGTTGTTGGTATTCCTTGGTATCTATGGTGCGTATGACGATGATGTTCGAGGTACAGATTGTGATGTTGAGATGTGGGATGCAGATGTTGTTGTTGGTGGTGGTGATGGTACTGTTGGTGTTGCTGCTGGTGCTTGTAACCTTTGCACCACATTCTCCAAAGCCACTACCAGAGCGCGAAGCTCGTTGACTTCTTCTATTACACCGGGGTGATTGTCGGTTCGGACGAGTGGACGAATAAGATCTAGAATTTGAGATAATATATAATCGTGACGAGACACTCTGGAAATGAGAGAGAAAATGGTGTCTCGAATAGGTTCGCTGGTAAGTGCTTCAGGTTCTTCGCCAAGAGGGCAATGTGTTGGATGGAAGGGATCACCTTCTTCTTGTCTCCAATGACTAAGCAGGCTACGAACCCATCCCCAATTCATCTAGAATAGGTGATGGCTGATTGGTTGATCCATTCCGGTTACACTGTCTTCGGAATTCAGGTGAATATCCATATCGGAATAGCTGTCGGAGTTTAAGGAATTTGAACTAGATACGGGATCCATCTTGTATAATTAGGGAGATGATTTTTGATATGAATTAGATTATAGAATTTAGTTTGGTATTCTTCAATACATAATTTACATATGTATATATAATACCAAATTCCATAAATCACGAAGAAAATTTCAGAATGTGTCAGGAAAAGTTTACAGTAACAGATACGCTAAGATATGAATTTTTTTTGTCTATACACTATTTTTGCAATTGATAACGCCAAAATTATACATGTTTATTGTCGTTATTTCGATCCAATGTTGTTCCATTTGTATGTAATTGTTATACGTATGTATTGTAATTCATGTACATTTGTAAAAAGTCCATTGTGAATTAATAAATGAAGACCAACAGCGAAAACAGAGTTAAAACGAAGATCGAATGCGTAAAAAAGCCCGAAACCACTGAAATAGGTCCAAATGCGGCGCATCTCTCTTAGACGCGGAGCATCTTTACACCAAATAACTCCCGACAGTTTCAGATGCGGAGCATGAAGAATTCTGGGCCAAAATAGCAACAGATGCGGGGCATCTGTCCCAGATGCGGTGCATCTGACCCCCTGCCAATAGTCCTGAGTGCAGAATCGAGCTGGAATCTACTAAACGTAAAGAGATGCGGCGCATCCCAAAGAGATGCGGCGCATCTGGTCACTTTCTGGCCAAAATACCTAACTTTTGAGGCTATTTAATAAAGCAAATGGTTACTTACTTGAGAGACCTTCACTACTACGTTCTCCTCCAGTTTTAAGACGATTTTCAAGGTCCAAGGAAGGCTGCAAGTTTATCTCCACTCTTTCAACATCAATATTAAGCTAGGATCATTTATCGCAATTGGTACTATTGTTCTATATCTTTTTAACATGAATTCAACTTGTATTTACTGTTTCATTAGTTCTACTATGATTATGTTAGGCTAAAAGCCTTGTGTGTTTGCTTCAATGTAAGATTTATGGTTTGGGATTGTTCTATACTTTGATGTTATGCTAGTTATACATATGTTTGATTGATTTAATTATCTAGTTCAACCGTAAGAACCATTGTTATGCATGTTTAGATCATTACTTCAATTATATAGATTGCAACCCATTAATGTGAGTTAACTAGGAAAACAATCTATACTTCAATACATCTAGTAATCTAGACGATTAGATACATACACTTAAGTGATTTTGTTATGTGTTTAATTCGGTAATTGAATAAGTTCCAAAGCAACATAGTTATGAAATTACCTCAAGTGATTGTTGTAATTAAGGTTTCACGTGAGTTTAACCGGGTTGAATCTAGTTAGTTAATCAATCTAAATCACCATGTTCTTTCAAGAAATCCATTGTTGTAACTATCTTTATATTCTAGTTCAATTATACGAGTTATGACTTGATTTATGTGAATTTATCAAAGGCTATAATTCGTACTTCAACACCTAGTGATCTAGACACCTATATGTGAATATAGGATGGTAATTGGATAATATTTAGGTTTTACAATCATGTAGTTTACTTAGAGTGATCTTAGTAAACTAGGTTTTATGTGAATTTAACCAAGAAAGAATCCTGTTGATTAAACATAGTTCTTAAGTTTATAGATATTGTGAAATTGATATAAACTACTCTATTGTAACTATCGCATAACGGTTTTAATTATAAAAGAACAATCCCTGTCATCTATCAAGCATAGAAGTAAACACCGCATTCTCATTCTTGTTAATTATTATTTTTATTTACTGTTTCGTTAAGCAAAAACACAACTTTATTGTATGTCTCCAAATTACGTTATTTAAATAAACACTTTACCATTTATTTCGAATATCGTTAAAAATGAACGATTTCCCAAATCAACGTGGACCTCACAACAGAGACTCGTAATAATATCATAATCTTTAAGGGACTCAATAAATATCTTTTAATTCAATCGTTTGACATAATCTTTTAACTCCATAGTTAAATATATCAATCAGATAATCAAACCAATAAGGTTAATGCACAGTATCGTTTTCATAACACTTTGTTACGTTTTCAAGTTATAGTATATATATGTATCTATTTACATATATTTGTTCGCGAATCATTGATAACAATCGAAGGGTATTTGAATAGTTCAAGAATTTTAGGATTCAACTTCATAGACTTTGCTTATCGTGTCGGAAACGTTAAAGATTAAGTTTAAATTTGATCAGAAATTTCCGGGTCATCACAGTACCTCCCCGTTAAAGAAATTTCGTCCCGAAATTTGAGTGAGGTCGTCATGGCTAACAATAAAAATGTTTTCATGACGAATATGTGTTGATAAATAGAATGTTACTATCGTTTTAGTTAACTTATCTAAATATCAATCGAAATAAATAAATGAATGTTACTATCGTTTACTAAATAACTTGAAATTATATATATGTATATATCTTTATTTAATATACATAAATCAGTTTTTAAATACACATTGTAAGTTATTTATAATTAATTTTAATAATTAATATTCCAACTTATTGTATATATATATATATATATATATATATATATATATATATATATATATATTTACAAATAGATTTTCGTGAATCGTCGGTCAATAGTGAAAGGTTAACTGAATATATAACATTAGTTCAAAAAATTTGAGAATCAATATTGCAGACTTTGCTTATCTTGTCGAAATCATATAAAGATTAAGTTTTAAATTTGGTCGGAAATTTCTGGGTCCTCATAGTGTGCCTTTTATTCTCGAATATCGAGTTCTTAGTGTTTCATGACAGGTTGAGTTCTCATTGAGTCACTTGACTATATATATATATATATATATATATATATATATATATATATATATATATATATATATATATATATATATATATATATATATATATATATATATATATATATATATATATATATATATATATATATCTGTGTGTGTGTGTAACTATAGAAAAAAATCATAAATATAAATATAATTTTTAACATAATTGTCTAAAATTGTTCATTTTGCTTCAAAACTATAAAATTTTAGTTTGAATTCATGTTAAAATGTTAACCATTTTTTACTTTGATTACCAAATTCGATTTTGATCCATCAATTGACGTTGACCGTTTAATTAAACGGATTTTTGGAAATCGAAACGGATTGCTCCAACAATGATTAATCGGGGATTAATCAACGAGTAATCAAGTTTTTTACAACACTATATATATATATATATATATATATATATATATATATATATATATATATATATATATATATATATATATTGAGTGAATAAATTATGTTTGTTGGCTTAGTAGTAGGCAGTGTTGTAAAAAATCCGATTACTCGCCGATTAATCTTCGATTAATCATTTTTAAGAACAATCCGTTCCGATTTTCAAAAATCCGTTTAATTAAACGGTCAACGTTAATTGATGGTTCAAAATCGAATTTGGTAACCAAAGTCGGTCAAAGTAAAAAACGGTTACTATTTTAACATAAATTTAAACTAGAACTTTATTGTTTTGCAGCAAAATGAACAATTTTAGACAATTATGTTAAAGTTTATTTTTATATTTTTTATTGTTTTTCTATATTTACACATATAATTTCTAAAATCTAATATTTCAATGCATACAGTACAATTCGATAAAACCGCGATTAATCTCCGAATTGCCGATTAATCTTTCTAAACTCCCGACCGATTAATCCCCGAATACCGAAATTTGCAACCATGGTAGTAGGGATGACAATGGATCGGATGATGTCTTATCCACATCTATATTCTTTTAATTTTTGCTCATTAATATCCATATCTATTTAATTTTAGTTCATCCATCCATATCTATATGCGATGGATTAAACAGGTAAATGGGTATCTGTTGGATATCAAATAAAATGTTAATTTAACGACGATTTTAATACTTTGATATAGATTATAACAAATGTAATATTTAATCTTTATGTTTTTGATTTGGTACACATATATTGATTGTAACTTGTCGCCGATTGTGAAATTAATTAAGCGAAATACGTTATAATATAAGTATATATACGCTTAAATTAATCTAAAAATGTAATTTAAATTTTGTTAGTAACACTGTAATAATTGTGACTATCACAACCTTTATTGTCGTTAATAATTTAAGTATTTGTATGTTATATGCATATATATTTATCTATATGTAAATGTAAATGCATATATTTTAGTACGTATACATGTATACATAGATGTATTTCGGGTGATAATGGATATATACTCGGATAATAAATTGTTATCCATATCGGATATACGAAATATTTATATCATCCGTATCTATATCTATTAATCGTCCATTTATATTATTTATATTCATTATAAATAAATCGGATCGAATGAACTATTTAGTAGTGTATGGTTTTGCTTTTATCTTTGTATTTGTTTCGGTGATATACTGTAAATTTTTTTCCTTTTTTTTTTGAAAAACATAAAAAGTGAATAAAAATTGAATGCCCTAAAACCAAATCCCCTTCTCCTCTACATAAGCCGCACTCTTTGGTATTCATTTCATTTCTATCATCACTATTTCTCTCTCTGTTTCTAGAGTGAAACACAAAGCAAAGAGTGTGTGTCTCATCTATTTATTATTCATATCAATCTTCAATCAAGATTGAATCTTTATAACAAAATGATGAAAACCCAGTTTTGATCTGCACACATTCTTTGATTCTTTCAATATCCCAGTAATTTTTGTTGGTTTTTGTTAGTCTAGGGTTTGTTGTAATGGCACCCAGCCTTGATTTTGCTGTATCAAATTTATTGTGTGCAGAAGATACTAGTAGCATTTCTTATTATAATGATGATAGTGATAGTGATGTTGAAGATTATAAAGGGTTTGATTGGAACATAAATCGGTTTAAAAATCAAAACTTGAGTATGAATCTTAAAACAGAGTACTCTGTTCTTGAGTTGCCTTTGCAAAATGATGAGTTTTTGGCTTTGTTGACTGTAAAAGAATCTGAACAATTTGTGGGTTTTCATGATTATTTGATTAAATTGAAGAATCAAAACTTGTTCTTGGTTGCAAGACAAGAAGCTGTTGATTGGATTTCAAAGGTTCGTTTGATCATCTTTTTGTTCAAGATCTATAACAAATTTTAGGACTTTGTGATTTTGTCTTGATTAGTTGATAGTTCCTGCTAAGAAAATAATCATCATTTATTGTTAATAAAAGTTGGAATTTATGAATCTTGATTTTTAAATATTATTGTGTAATTTTCTTTTGACTTTTTTGTTCTTACTTTTAGGTACACACTAAATTTAAGTTTGGACCACTATGTGCATATCTATCTGTAAACTATTTGGACAGATTTCTTGCTGTCTATGAATTACCAGTAAGTTATTAATCATCCTTAAATTTATTATAAGTTAAAAATTTAATAATGCAACTTAAATTTCTTATATTTATTTTGTTAAATACATAGAAGGACAAAGCATGGATGATGCAGTTGCTTGCTGTAACATGTTTATCTCTTGCATCAAAAATGGAAGAGACTGAGATACCTACAATTACAGATTTGCAGGTCACTGTTATTTTAGAAAATATTTGTTCTTTTAATTTATTTTACAATAAATGTTGATTGATTCAGTGTAATGTGAAAAGAATTTGACTTTTTTAGTTGGTCAAACTAATAAAGTTTGATTAAATATTTGCAGGCTGGTGAATCAATATTTGTGTTTGAAGCCAAAACAATTCAAAGAATGGAATTGATTGTATTGAGCACATTGAATTGGAGAATGCAATCAGTTACTCCATTTTCTTATATTGATTCATTTATTAGGATGGTTAATGATGATGGTCAAAGTCAAACCAATTTAAGATCTTTGATTTTGAAGTCAACTCAACTCATTCTAAGTTTAATCAAAGGTATACAATCAAATCATTTGTGTAAAAAAACACAATCTTTATCCAAGCTTAAGTTCTTGATGACAATAAGGGTAATTTGGTAATTTGACAATGCAGGGATTGACTTTTTAGAATTTCAACCATCTGAGGTTGCAGCAGCAGTGGCAATTTCTGTAGTTGGAATTGGGGATGAAAAGACACAAATTTCTCCAATTTTTCAGTATGCAAAAAATAAGGTAGTACATTGTTCATGTTTAGTTATACATTTAGAAAATGTTTGCAAAAAAAAAATTACAGTACATTTTACTAATGATTTATGATGTGGGATTTTGTAGGAGAGGGTTCTTAAATGTATGGAAGTTGTGAGCAGGGGTTGTACAATGAGCTTTGTGAGTGGTACAATGACTTCATTTCCTGAAAGTCCAATTGGTGTGCTTGAGGCTGCAACATTGAGCTATAAAACTGATGATTCACCTACTTGTTCTAAAAGAAGGAAGCTCAACAATAATAGTTTGTGAGAAGAAATAAAATGGATGAAAATAAATTTCTTGGATTTATTTTTTAATTTTTGGTTGGTAATGGTTGGAAATTTGTTAAAACTGTATCCCTTAAAAAAATACCCTAAAAATGAGAGGGGAAAATAAACTTCACAAGGGGTAGTCATCACATGGAAGAAAAGAAGTTTTGAGGTCTTTTATTTATTGGAACTGTTTAAAGTAAGGAGGGTAGATTTGAGGGAAAATATAAAAATGGAAATATATACATAAATTTTGTTTTTTGGTAGATACATTTTGTGTTTGGTATACCTTTTTTGTGTATTTATTCTTGATTTATTGTTCATGTGGGTCCAAACGATACATCTTTTATTTTGTTTGGTAAAATAAAAAAGGATCAAGAATTCAGGATCATATCAAAAGGAGAGCAACTATGTTTTTTGTTTTAACTTTTGATAGGTGTAACAGAATTAAAAGAAATATTGTGGTTAATAATTTATCAAAAATTACGATAGGGATAGGGATATTATAGTTTTTAGGTATAAACATACATAAATGATAAACCTCACTCTCTCACAGGAGTTAACAATATACTAATATCTTTTATATTTTTAAAAATGCATAAGCATGTTGATCTTTTTTTTTTTTTTTTTTTTTTTTTTTTATACATAAAACATAAATTTAGATTAAACAAGATCCACGGGTCTAAATACAGTTTAAAGATGATACTGGTTCTAAGAGCACTCGGTATCCATACAAAAATCGACCGTCCCCCTAAAATCGACGCCGGGATCGACGGTCGGTCGACATCGGCACGGCGTCGATCTCGCCGTCGATTTCCAGCCTCCCAAATTCGACGGTGGGTTTTTGACCGTTGGAGGGTTTTTTTTTTTGAATTTTTTTCTTTTTTCTTCTTGTTAATTTTGGTACTCGTATTTTTAATCTATTTTTTTTTTCAGGTTGAAGCTCTGATGCTGCTGCTGTTGACGTTAAAGGTGAAGAAGAAGATATTTTAGGTTTTTGTAAAAGTTGGGTTTATTTTGTTTTACATGGGCCAAACCATTTTTAATTTACTCCGTAATATTTTTATCATAAATATTAAAACGTATTCAATTAATTATTTTGTTTTTATATTAAATTAGTTAAATACAATATTTAAAAATCAATTTAAAAAATAAAAAATGGACACTGAAATCCCACTGTGGACACCTCTACCTTACACACAGTCAGTCAATTTCAGTGTCAAAAATGGACACTGAAATTGACACTGAAAAATGGATACGAACACATTGTGCTCTAACAATCTGTTTAAATAAATCTTACGATTTACCTGACACAAATTTGTTTGACTAACATACAATACAAACCATTACAATATTATAACAATCACTGTGAACAGATAACAAAACAAATCTATTGAGACCACTAAATCCGCACTTTTTCGAGCATCTTGAGGTACACGAAACATCATAAATTGAACGCCGAAACACTTGAAGTCAAATAAACTATCGTGATCCGGTGAACTAGGTCTGATCCGTATCAATAAACAACCAAAAAACTCAAAGCATCTATCCCATCGAACACATCCACACAATAAAGGGCTAATTGGGTTCGAAGATAATAAACTAGCATGCGCGTCGAGGAAACCAAACTTGGGAACTCGAGGCATCTGGACAAGGTGATGCGGTTCAAACGCTTTTTCAAGAAGATCCTTCTGGTGGCGGTGTTGTTGGTGGCTCGTTGAATGATCATGCATAAATCTTTCATAAGAAATATTATCCACAATATACATATAGTGTGGGGGGTTTAAGAGTCTTAGTATTTAGCTCTCCGGTCCGGCTACCGTGAATAACCTAGGTTGATATGATGATATCGATGGGGTAGCTAAATGGTTAAGTCCACCGTGGATGACGTTCGTCATTCGATGGGCCCATAAGGTTCTGGGTTATCGTCGATAAAGACTGACCTGTTAACCTTCGTGTTGAATGATGAACGATGATGTTCCTTACGTAAACTCGATCACTGATTAGTTCGACAGAGTTGTAACTACGTAAGATGTTGTGCGTTTATGTAAAAGGTACTATCCTTGAGGAATTGATAACCGACCAGGTATTTATGCGCACCTTATCTGCATGCCCCTTAATAAGAACGCACGAAGATAGATCCAGTCAATGATTCCGCATTGACTTTGAGGAATCATTAACAACACAATTATGTGGGTGAAGTCCGCGGATGCGGATAAGCGCATGATTATTGAACCCTTTTGGTGTTGGTGGGAGCGGTTCATCCTCGGGTAAAGCAACGAAAGGTTTTGAACATTGTCGTGCCGAAGGAAAGCTCCTTAGGTCTACGCTCTTCCCCAAACCGAGAAAGGGTCAAACAAAAGGTTAGAGGTCCATGACGCCGAGTTAGTTAATTTTAATGTGGAAGGCATTTGATTTCCATTTTGATGGTAATGTTTCATGTTGTTTTAAGGTGTGATTTGTAGGCTGCGTTTATTTTAGTGAGGTGGATGGGGGAATCATTGTCGGACGGCTTTGATTTCTCGTCCTATGTTTTCATTTGTTTTCTTGCGGTTTTTGTTGTATGGGGCTTGTTTTTCAGGTAGGTTTGTTAGTTTGTTGCGTTACATTAGTTTGTGAGTCATTATGTTGTTCTTAATAAAGTTCTAGTTTATTAGCCTTGTGTTGTTGCTCAAGTGGTAGTGGCTGGACACTTAGGGGTGGATTTGAGGGCGTGCCACACGTGCACTTGCAAATGACCCATAATCCAAAGGGGCTTATAACACAACATTATGTAGCAGTACTTATGAAAAATTTTGTTATGACTGATGTTGATACTTAACCTAATTTTTTTAGTATCGACTGAACGTATTCTTACATACAATTAAAACTTTTGCATACAAAAGACCTATTTTTATTAATTGAACATGACCCATATGAAAAATTGGAATCAATGGAACGCCTCTGTTAACACTCTTTGTAATGGGTCAGGAGTTCGACTCCCGAAGACAATTACATTGCACACAAGGTTATCCTCTCACCTTAAAATCCATCCAATGTTGCCTTTCGCAGAGTGTTGCGGGGGCAACGCGGAGGGATTTTACCGGACATGCCTTCATATTGGTCCGAGTTTCCTCAAAGGCGGTAGTAGTTGGTGGCGGATTATGCAACTGCAAAAGATGATCGCGTAGGTAACTTAGTCTCTTGGGTGATCTCAACCTATTGTTTAAAAAAATTATATAAGGTTTTAGTTACTTTAGTAAAAAATAAATAAAAATAAAGTTGATTATAAATATTGTTATTATTGTGATTGCATTTTAATGAATAAATTTAACGCTTTTGCAATGTTTAACGAATGGAATAAGTAGTAGACATAATTTAGTCATGATTTTTAGGGAAAGGTTTTTTGTTGCAACAACAGATCACAAATGCACTAGTAGCAATTCACTCCTCATGTCTTTAGGCTTTAAATTATTATTATTATTTTTTTTTTTTCTTTCAGAAATTCAATCATGTTTGAGGTAACAACATCGTCACTGTTAAAATCCTTTCTGAGTATTATTGATGATCAGATCCTTGCTTATGGGCCGAATATTGCCGAAACATTAAGAAACAATTTGGTTCCAAGAAAAGTGGAAATTTGTGTGTGGCGGCTTTTAAAAAAAAAGAATTCCGGTTCGTTGTGAATTGGATAAAAGAGGAATGGATTTGTATAGTGTACGGTGCCCATTGTGTGACGACGATATTGAAACGACGAACACGCGTTGATATTTTGTAGTCATGCCATGGACGTTTGGGCTCATGTATTCAATTGGTGGGGCCTCGGTACATTTTCGAATCTCAGCTTAAGTGAAATACTTCGGGGGAACTCCAATACTAGTATGTCTACGTTCGGGAAGAAAGTGTGGCAAGCCGTTGAATGAGTTTGTGCGTATTTTGATTGGAAAAACCGGAACAATATGGTATTCAAAGGAAAATCTTGTAAAACCTCGGTGGCTTTAAATGAAATACAAGTCAAATCCTTCGATTGGATTGCTAGAAGATCGAAAAAGAAAAAGATAGACTGGCTCACTTGGTTAAGTAGTCCGAGTACTTACTTAAACGCCTAGTTTTAGAATTTGTAGTTGCTTCTTTGCAACTAGACCACTTTTGTATTTGTTTTTTGTATTTAGTTCGTGTTTCGAGTGATCACACTCGCATATTGTAACCTCGTGTATCTTCATAAATTAATAATAATATCATTGCTTGCACAAAAAAAAAAAAAATTATCACAACCTTTAGTCTTAAAGGTTAGGTTATTCCATGGTATGACGAATGAAGAAAATAAAGAAATCAAAGAAGTAGCCTGATATTACAACATTAATTTTTTTTTTTTTTTTTAGAACGGCTTGGTTGGTCCCCCTCCCATTACCCCACACTGGAAACCCACTCTCGAAACATCGCACTTACGTGAACCCGCTCGATTTTATTATGTACTGCTCCCGCCATAGGACAAGGACACATGACCCCACCACCCGGAACACAGGCAAGTGGGTTTATGCATAATATGTGGGAAAACCAGCCCCCTTCGGACTCGAACCTGCACCACTAGGTGGATACAAGCAAGCGCCTACCAGGGGAATTGTACCACTCAGCCAGAAGCTCGGTGGTACTTTTTAGAAAAAGAGTTTATATTCAACTTATCGAGAATACTTTATTCAAAGAATGAAACCTCACATTACAATACCGATCGATTAACCAAACATCCAAGCTCAAAACTTAAACAAAAAAGAACTTAAGACTAGAGCTCACAACTAAACAATAGATCTACAACGAATAAACTGTTAGGATTTAGGACCCAAACAAGACAAGTGATTGATCACAATCACTAAACCCACGAACGACAAACGAAATAGCTAAAGCAAGAACGATAAATATAAACGACACAGGGATTTAACGTGGTTATATCCCAACTCCAAAACGCGGAGAAGGGTTTAATCCACGGGCGCAAACCAGAGAATTTTTCTTATTATTTTTGTGCACACTTTACAGGTTACATTAGAGTTGTATTTATAGACAAAACAATAAAAGAAAACTAAATCTTTCGACTTGGCCTGCAAGCTGACGAATGTTCCAGAATGTTCCTTCACTTGCTTCGTTTAAATCTTCAACACTCAACACAAACAAAAAACGACTAAAAAATCAAACGAACACCAAAGAGGGAAAACAGTCAAAACGTCAGATGTTTGACTGAAAACTATTTTCAGATCGTAATGGTAAAGCAAACAACACAAATCCACCAAGCAACTCCTCATTATATATCCTTCACGAAAACAGAGATTATCAGTATTACTTAGAAAGATTAATCGATTGAAAAATTGACTTTTACGAACTTTACTTTAAATTTACTTTTTTTTAAATACAAGGCCTCAAAGTGAGCATTAATACTTTTTTTTTTAGTTTTTTACTTAAGGATGTTAATCCGAGGTCAAGAAAGAAGGGGGACGAGGCTTCCACTTCGGGTGCTTTTAAGCTTAAAGATAACATTGACGACTTGAACTACGGAGACGCAATTCAAAACTTGTTTATATGTCCTCGAGATGGAAAAGATTGCGGCTCATCGACAACCGGGAGAGGAAATATGTCTGCGGAGGCTTTCACGGCATTCGATGATATGATGACGCGGCTGGCCGGGGAGAGTGTGTCGGGTGACAGACCCGCTAATGTATTATCTTACAAGTTTGAAAATCGATACGGAAAGAATTCTTTGAAAGAGATAGTCAATGGAAAATTGAAAAGGGCGGGTCCTCGAGGTTGATTGTTGTGGTCTGTTTTGTGTACTTCGGTTCTGTTCCTTGTATTTTCGTGTATTTTTCAAGTTCTCTGTATGACTTGTGTCAAGATGTAAGGGAAGCTCGTTTATAGACCGTTTTTGTTTAGATATTTGCTTTTTAGGCGCGAGCTTCCCCATTCTTTTATGTCTTTTTGTATTTTCTGTTTAGAGCGTTTTCCTTTGGAAAACGACCTCGTTTCTATATGAGTATTCGTTTTTTCGCCGAAAAAAAAAGTAGTCTACTCGTCATAATTTTTGGGTGTTGGTAATAAGCAAGATTAACTCAAGACCACTTTTTTCATTGTCGGGTGACAAGTTAGCTGCTATAGGTGTTGCGAGAAACTTAAATGCGTTAAAAATTGTTCGTTTTCTCGTCAGCATTGTTCTTTCTTCGCCTACTCTGCTATTGGTTTCATACCCTTTTCTTAATATTTGAGGATGCAACATATTATTCTCAGGCCACCTCACTCATAAACGTGATGAACTAGCATCCGACGAACTTGAACCTTTTTTTTTTTTTTTAGACCTTTTCACTCTTCATTCAACTTTGTGGAACGTGGATAGCTAGCTAGTGTCAAACTTATTAACCCAAGGTAAAACTTATTATACAACGTAAAACTTATTAATCAAAATGCAATCAGTGACGATTTCATGATCACAACTTAATGAGGTCCTAATTTTTTCAGTACTAATTGAATTTGAATGCTATTTTTGTGGTTTTTTTTTAGACAAAATTTTATTCCTCGTCCCTGAACTTTACATCAAATTTGACTCCTCGTCCTTTTTTTTTTTGTGCATCCCTCGTCCCTAATGTATCACAATTCTACATCTCTCGTCCTTTTTCTTGACTCCTCGTCCTTTTTCTTTCTGTCAATTTTACATCCATCGTCCCTAAAAAGGACGAGAGATGTAGAATTGTGATACATTAGGGACGAGGGATGCACACAAAAAAAAAAGGACGAGGAGTCAAATTTGATGTAAAATTCAGGGACGAGGAATGGAATTTTGTCTTTTTTTATCTTAAGTAACTACAAATTCGAAAAATGTATGTGGTCCGAATAGTTAAATTCAGAGTCCTATAGAATTAAAAGGAAAAATTATAAATTCGAAAGATATATGGTCATATGGGGTCCTATAAAAAAAATTAGTGGTGTTATATACAATTTAAGAAATATTTTCAACATAATATATTTAAGCTACTGATGTCCCGAAATCTCACGGGTATTAAGCTACACTCACATAAGAATACAAGACAGATCACCCTAAACCTGATGCATATAGCTAGCTAGTGTATCTTTTTAACAGTGATCAACGATTCATGCTTAAAGAACCTCGGTTTAACTATGCAGAGGACCAAGCGACATTTGATTCGATTAACATGCATGTGAGAAAAGTGATTTACATAACTCTGTTCGCTATTATTTTTCTCAAGTCTTAAAATTAGAGGTACTTTTTGATGTAATTTGGAACTCTTGGCTCCTGAACAATGTTTTTGTCCGAAGATCTACGGACAATGTCTGTAGAGATGATGTGACCAAAAAGTCTATATGCTGAACAGTGAAGACTGTTTGTTTTTATATCCGCAAAGTAATTTAATCATGTCTGCAACACTAAGAAACATATTTCTAAGTCCGAGTTTGCATACATGATAACACATTATTTTATCTTTCGTTTTCATAAAAAAAAAGTCTGCAGTAAAAAGTGTGCAGACGCGCAAATGTAAGACATGATAAGATCTGTAATAGACTGAAAAAAACATCATGGTGTCAATTTATTAGAAATATTTGTGTGTGTGGTAGGGATAACTTATTTCTCTTTCTGTAGAACCCAACAACACGTGGCTGCACCAGAATTAGAAACAGTAAATTACGACAATTTTAAGGGGTGTTTTGCCAAACAAAATGGTATTCCCTTGTTGCCTTGTTGGGGTGATATTCTTTATAGGAATTAAGTATGCAAAGGACATATAATTTACATTCGGATTAGAAAAGTGTTAAAAATCTTGAAACCTGAAAAGAAAGACATATTTCCCTCTTTACCAACTTTCATAAATGTCAGTTTGAATGCATAGATGAATGCACAAATGAACATAAACTCACACTCACACTCACACTCACACTCACACTCATCACATTATAGACATAAATTCATAGTTGTTTATTGTAATATGTTCAGTTTCCTTTGAGCATTAACGAGTAAACCAATTCAAAAAAAAAGTATGACTTCCCTCTCCAAAAAACTCCTCCCAAACGGCTTGAAACTTTACTTTCAAACTTTTCAGATTCCTCCAGTTCCTTTCCCAATTCCGACATACTTAACCCACTTCAACCTTTATTTTCCAGCTTAAATTTACCCTCCATCCCTTTTAAATACCCAGATCTGCATAGATAGTTTGATGGCCTTCTGATTGGTACCCCTTTGGAGATTGAAGAAGTGGCGACATGTTTTCCAGTGAAGGATCCCACTGGATTTGGTTGTACTGTTTTTTGTTGGACGGTTGGAGAAGACTACAACTCGTCATATGATCGAAAGCACGTGTGCTAGCCTAAATAAAATTTTGGCACAGGAGGAGATACGCATTTGTTCTTTTTTCGAGGAGTCTGCTACTGCTACTGCTGTTTCTTTCCTCAACGGATCGCTTATTTTTGGTCGAGCTTTCTATGTGGGGTGGCCGTCACGTAAGGCTTCTACCTCAGCTGCAGGCAGACCCAGAGTTTCGTCATCATTATATCTTATTATATCTTATTTAAATAAGATATAATATAAGTATGTGTTTTAAATAGAAATTAGTATAAATTCTATATAACTACAAATATATAAATAATAGTATATATTAATAATGAAATTATGTAATTTCCATTATATGTGTTAATAAATATACAATTGATATAGGTTCGTGAATCCGAGGCCAACCTTGCATTATTCAGTATCGTCATATGCGTATTTTTACTACAAAATACAGTATTGTGAGTTTCATTTGCTCCATTTTAAATGCTTTTGCAATATATATTTTTAGGACCGAGAATACATGCGCTGCTTTTATAAATGTTTTACGAAATAGACACAAGTAATCGAAACTACATTCTATGGTTGGATTATCGAATCGAATATCACCCCTTTTAGCTTGGTAGCCTAAGAATTAGGGAACAGACACCCTAATTGACGCGAATCCTAAAGGTAGATCTACGGGCACTAACACCCCCCATACTGGAAAATGGTATGCTTTAGTACTTCGAGTTTATATTATACAGATGGATTTCTATTTTGGGGATATTCTATATGCATGATGTTAATGTCGGTTACCAGGTGTTCAATCCATATGAATGATTTTTAAACACTTGCGAGTGTATGATATTTGAATAATGAAAATCTTGTGGTCTAATAAAATTATGGAAATGATTATTATGATAAACTAATGAACTCACCAACCTTTTGGTTGATACTTTAAAGCATGTTTATTCTCAGGTATTAAGGAAATCTTTCGCTGTGCATTTGCTCATTTTAGAGATATTACTTGGAGTCATTCATGGCATATTTCAAAAGACGTTGCATTCGAGTCGTTGAGTTCATCAAGAATATTATTAAGTCATTATAGTTGGATATATTATGAAATGGTATGCATGCCATCAACTTTCGATGTAATGAAAGTCTGTCTTTTAAAAAAAACGAATGCAATGTTTGTAAAATGTATCATATAGAGGCCAAATACCTCGCGATGTAACTAAATGTAATGTATTCGTCCAGTTGGATTAGGACGGGTCGTTAAAGTTGGTATCAGAGCGGTGGTCTTAGCGAACCAGGTCTTGTATTAGTGTGTCTAACTGATAGTTGTTTAGATGCATTAGTGGGTCTGGACTTCGACCGTGTCTGCATGTCAAAAGTTTTGCTTATCATTTTGTGTCGAAAAATCACCTGCTTATCATTCTTAGGGATTCACTTTCTTATCATTCTTAGTCTAGACACATCTTATTGCATTGAAAGCATGAATAGTGTATAGACAAAATTCATATCTTAGCGTATCTGCTAAATCATATTTTAGCGTATCTGTTACTGTAAACTTTGTCTGACATATTCCGTAAATTCCTCCGTAATTTACAAAATCTTTTGTTCTAAATATATAGATATTCTATATAATTAGAATACCACCCGATCGCCGGAAATCATTTTATATCGAAAATTCCTTATTCAATCGTATGAAATGGAACTCGCCACTAGTTCAAGTTCCTCGGATTCTAACAGCTATTTCAATATGAAAACACACTTGAGCTCCTAAAGCAGCATAACCGGAATGGAGCAACATATCCGTCATCACCAATTTTGGAAGAAATGGGGATGGGTTCATAGTCGACTAAACCAATGGAGACAAGAAGAAAGTGATCCTCTCCATCCACCACATTGCCCTCTTGGAGAAGAACCTGAAGCACTTACCGGCGAACCTGTCCGAAACACCATTTTCTCTTTCATTTTCAGATTGTCTCATCACTATTATATATTATCTCCAATTCTAGATCTTATTCACCCGCTCATTCGAACCACCGATCATCCCGGAATAATAGAAGAAGTCAACGAGCTTCGCGCTCGAGTATTGGCTTTGGTGAATATGGTGCAAAGATTACATGCACCATCATTAAACACCAGTACCACCAACAACAACATCCGCATCTCACACCTCAACATCAAAATTTGTACCTCAAGCATCAACGTCACACACACCATAGATACCAAGGAGTATCAACAACAACAAACGATGAAGTATTAATTCATAACTTCATCGGAGAAATATTCTACGGTGATTATGTAATCTCTAAAGTTTTAGAGATTATTTATTCTAATCATAGCCGTAAACCAAGATGAATGGATGGATATAGATGATACAGGGAAGAATAGAAACCCAGACAAGGATGGTGCACGAATTACAAGCTAGACTTGTTTACCAGCAGCATCAACAATACCGTCAGCATCACTAGCACCGCCAGCATCACCGTCAGTATTACCAACACCAGCAACACCTGGTAACACTACAAGCTCCATCAGATACATAACCACCAACGATATCAACACCACAATCACCTATAGATATAATAACGAGTTATGAAGTATTAACTCATTTCCAATGAAGAAATTATATGTATAACTTATATATATAAATTTTGGAAACCATAGTATATCTTTTCATATTAAGCTATTATGAATGAATAAGGGTAGATACTACTCAGTTAATTCATATTACTAATATGCAATGATGTACATCCTTCGTTAACGACTTAACCATTATTAACTACAATCTCTGTTCCAAATTCAATAAATTCCAATTCATAAAAAATCAAGTGTATTAATCAATTACAGGTTTGATTTTACATTTTCATCTTCGATGTACTCGAAACTTTCTAGACAACATCATTCGTACCTTCCGAAGTTCACAAGAATCCCACGAACACCAACATCATTCACCAAGTAAATATCAATAAAAATGAATAATGAAGTATTGATTCATAATTTTATTTACGTTGAAGTGATAATCCACGAAGATTACGAAATTTCTAAAGTTTTAGAGATTATTCATTTCTAGTTCCAGCTGAAAATCAAATGAGTTTAATATGATATTAACTCATTAAATCTGTATTACATTTGAAGAAAATATACATATTAATATTTTCATAAAAATTGTAATAAAATTCTCTCGTACAAAAGATTACTTGTGAAACTTTTAACGGGTAGGTAATACCCGAGAGATATATAAATTCACAATTAATATGTTACATTCTTAGATTCTGATTCAGCAAATCATCCACTATACTCCCTACTTTTACAACAATATACATTCTTTTATAAAAATCAAAACAACCATACTCATTCAAATCAAATTACATATCCTGATTTTGGAAATCTCAGAATTCAATTCGAGATATGACCCGTATCATCATTCTTAGATTCCTACATCTTTCAAAGCTATACTTTGACTTCAAAACTTTGCTAGAACATCATTTCTATTCATAGAACCCAAAAAAAAAAAAAATAACTTTTCAATCCCTTTTCAAAATAGACAGTTTTGTCACAGCTCCAGCAAATCAACTTCAATTGTTCATTCGAATAAGCCTTATTATACCAATTACCCCTTCATCATTGTTACCAGGGAACTTTTTATATCTCGCCACATTAGCAGTAAACTTGCTAATAACTTCATTGATCTTTAAGCCTCTCCGAAAAATCACAATACTTATTCATTGAAACCCTATCATGTACTCATCTGCATCTTATAATGGTAGTTGCCATATCAAAAAGCTTGAATCATTATTTTTGAATTTCGCAGCAATTCTACGCCAACAGTTATATATATACATAGAACGTCGATCTCCAAGACTTACATACTTCGAATGTGAAGTTTCTGAAAAACACCTTAAACTGCGAACTAGTTCTCTGAATTTTGGAAAATGCTGATGAAGCAGCAAAAACTGTAAACGACCTTAACAGTCGAGAGTTTGATGATAAAGAATAAGGTGTTGGAAAAGCTCAGAAAAAGAGAAGGTTTGGAACTGGAAACGGATTGAGCAAACTAAGAAGGAGGCTGTGGATAAATCACAAAGACTAAACCTGCCTTCAAAGAACCCAAATGATTCAGTATCTACTGAAGTCATTAACGAATACCTTGTTCCTGACTCTAAACACTTGCGGACAATATTCTTCATCATCCTCTGATATTAAAAATTCTAAGATATCATCGTATCTTTCATTATAAATATCCTCGATATTTCTGAAAATATTTTCATAACTATTCTTATCTGAAATCATTTATCTCTTAGCGTTATCTGTATTACATTATAAAGGAAACTGTTTAGTTTCTAAATTCTGAAACCTTCGAGTTTGAAGTATGAATGTTTTCGAAGTAGTGTTGGGAGCTGAAGCATGAGTTAGTATAATATAATGACACTTGATCAACGTGATTATATTACAATAAGTCATGCTGAGTTTCTAAATGGAACGTGATGATTCACAGATCATAACGTCATCATGTGCCATGTTACACGACTCTTGTATTCTACTTAACCTCTAAACATATCAAGAAAATATTTTTCTTGATGATTCGGCCTTTTCCGGGATATTCTGGTAATTTGACAAATCAAGATCATGCCATTACAATTTCCTTCTTAGAACATTAACTATGTTCATTCTGAAATTCATATCTACGAATCCTGGACCATTACATGTGGTGCTTAATGGCAAGAAGAGAAAATAAAAGAATGAAGCTCCGAAAAAAAAATTGGAGTATAAATCGCAGCAAATAGAAGAGAGCATTAACTGTGGATGACAATGATTATAGAAAGACAGAAGCAGGGACATCGAAATACAAGGGAAGATATAAAAACCCAACAACAACTCGGAAATTAAAAACCATGTATATCGATGCATGTAGTAATATAAAGACACGGGAGGACTAAAACACTATAAAACCAAGAGTACAGTAGAAGTAAAAAGATCCTTTCGGCGACGGATGAAAAATAAGAATGACAGATATGAAGGTTAGGAGTATATCAAGAATCAGCACTGGATGGAGCATATTGACGAATACTTTAAAGTATGAGTTAAGAGAGAAAGAATAGAAGGTGTAAGTTGTAAGGAAACGAAGGGGGTGGATTTATAGTAAAATATCCGACGGAACAATCAAAACAGATGATCGCATTTAAAGCGGAACCTAATTTCCATGATTACCGAAAAAATCAAATCTTATTACGAAGATTTTCTCCAAATTCCTTTGTGACGATCGCTCTAAATCCATATGGACGAACACGTCATTCACCGATTTTATTGCGAGGTATTTGACCTCTATATGATACGTTTTGTAAATATTGCATTCTTTTGAAAAGGCACACCATAAATGAATATTTAAATCAAAGGTTTTAGACATCTGATGATTTCTACATATAGACAATCATCGTAAATAATAGTTTACAATAGTACTTCCGTTGACAATGTAGTCAAAATAAGATACATGGTGATGATTTGGTGAATGCAACGTTTCCTTGATAAATATGTCATGTAAGACTCCATGCACATAGCTTGTCTAACATATAAGCAAACAGCGGAAGACTTCTAGGGAACCTGAGAATAAACATGCTAAAAAGTGTCAACACAAAGGTTGGTGAGTTCATAGTTTTGTGTTTCGCATAATCTGTATATAAAGGTGGATCACAAGATTTCAGTTGTTTTATCCAGAAACGTTTATCAAAATATTCTACAAAATTGAGCACCCTGGTAACTAAACTTAACGTATATATAATTTATACCCTTTGTATAATCATCTTAATAATACACGCAAACCAACGTGTACGCTTCCCAAATAGCATACGTCCGTTAAAAGGCTAGTGCTCTAGCTCGGACGGGGATATCAAGCCCTATGGATCCATATACAACTACTCGCGCCCACCAGTTCTTATAACCGGCAGTTACTAGTTACCAAAGCTAAGGGATTTTCGGTTCAAAATCGGTGTAGAATTTAGTATGTACTTGTATCCATTGCGTTTAAAATAAATTACATGTATTCTCAGCCCAAAAATATATATTGCAAAAGTAATTAAAAAGGGAGCAAATGAAACTCACCTTAGCATCATATAAAGTCGTTCACCAAAATGTGACTGAAACTCGAATTACCAAATAACCGTAGATCTCAATCTAGAGAACATATGTTGGTCAATAAATGTCTATCAAGCTAGGTCAGGTCATAGTGTATCACAATCATAATACTCGAGATCGACATACAAAAGTTATCCAAAGTTGTTTCAAAAAATCAATCTGATTCAATACACTAGTTGAATGATCATGGCAATCAAACCATTTTAACATTTCATATAATTTCCCAATTCTTGTAAAATTAAACTATAGTTTTTATGAAGCTTTAAAAAAACATGATAAAACAGTCAATTTTGACGATTGTTCAACAAACGAGACATGCCTTATTTAAGAATTCATTTACTCGGCTAGTAATATTTAAAAATCTATTTTATCAATCTCGTAAACCATTTGTTTAAATCTTAATTGCAGATTCAAAAACAATTTCAATTAACATCAATCATAATTCAGTTGATCATATCTTTTAATCCGTTTATCGAAACTATTCGATATCTAAATGAAAAGTTATTGATTTTTCGCCAGCTTTTCGAAAACATGCATATCATATACCTTTTATCAGTAATATATGTATTTACTTCGTGATTCATCATAACTGTTTAACGACAAAATTTAGCATACAAGCATGTATAAATATATATACTCGAGCACTAGACATGGATACACAATTAATATATAAAAGATAAAATATGAGTGCTTACGTATCAATATTGAGATTCAATATTGTAGGAAAGCATGTAGACGTAACGGAGATGATAAACACTAGGTTTGACTTGCAAATATTACCCATAACCTCCATAATTATAACCCATAATTTCCTTAGCTTTATCCCGCTCGAAACCCATTTTGAAGGTGACATGTTTATAACCTCGTCGTAGTATTTTATGTATAATACTAATTAATAATAATAATAATAATAATACTAATAATAATAATAAGATTAATAATAATATTAATCTTAATAATAATAATAATATATAAATATAATACGAGTAATATAGATGATGGATATGTGTGTGTGAAATATGCCAGAACTCGATCGAATTTATACACTTGGCCTGAAATCCACTGCCATGCGATCGCTTGGCTTGGTAGAAGGATTCCCATGCGATCACATGGGGTCCTTTTCCAGCTCACAATGTTTTAACATTTTGCTTGTCGACATATTATAATATATATATATAATATATTTAATTTATATAATTAATTATATATTATATTAAATTCACGTGCATAGTTGATTTGTAATTTTCGTTCCGATAAGTCGTACGTTGTCACTCGACTTATGTCCCGGTTCCAGTTTTTCGAGTGTCCCTTCGTACGCTGAGAAAACTCGCTCTTTACGTTTCGTGACTCGTACCTTTGTCAAATTATAGATTTAAATTATCCCTAGTTTATATCACTCGAAATATAACTTATACATTTGAATGTTTTGGTCATTTACTTCTATAAATCATCGTCTCGCTATTTGTTAAAATACATTTTAAAATAGTGTTTTACTGTAGCAAATAGTGATTTTCGAAAACACTGTAGCTTTTCGAGTACTGTAGCAATTCAAAAATACTGTAGCAAATTAGTGTTTTACTGGTTCATCTTAAACGTTTTAGTTAACTTATCTAAATATCAAACAGATATTCAAACTAATAAGGTTAATGCACAGTATCATTTTCATAACACTTCGTTTTCAAGTTATAGCATATGTATCTATTTACATATAATTGTTCGCGAATCGTTGAGAACAATCGAAGAGTAATTGAATAGTTCAAAATTTTGAGATTCAACTTCATAGACTTTGCTTATCGTGTCGGAAACATTAAATCATTTAAAGATAAAGTTTAAATTTGGTCAAAAATTTCCGGGTCATCACAGCACCTACTCGTTAAAGAAATTTCGTCCCGAAATTTGAGTGAGGTCGTCATGGCTAACAATAAAAATGTTTTCATGACGAATATGAGTTGATAAATAGAATTTTTATCACCGTTGAATAATATGGATAAAACAATCCAATTACTCGAAGCGTATGAGGGAAGTTATCGTAATAGAGTGAAATGGAGAATAGAGATTCGTTTTTAACTCTTGACGTAGTAACGATTGATTTCCGGAATTTAAGGAATAGAAAATCTTCATTATCTAAATAAGATTTGATTTTTCGGAATTTGCGGAAATTAGGATTTTCTTTGATTAAATGCGTAATCTGCCTCGATTGCTATGTCTGATATTTCGCTATAAATTGACCTCTTCCGTTTCATTATTTTCACCAATCCTACATCTTCTTTCTTATTTCATACTTCCAAAAGATTGTGAAATGCTTAATCCAGTTCTGATTCTTGATATTTTCTTGGCTATCGTATCCTTCATTCTTCTTTTTCATCTGCCACCAGAGGAAGTTATTTTCTTCTACTATTACCTTGGGGTTATAGTATTTTTCATTCTCCCGTGTCTTTATATTGCTATACGCATTGATATACACGATTTGTAATATATGTGTTGTTGTCAGGTTTTATATTTTCCCTTATATTTAGGAGCTCCATGCTTTCGTTTTTCCTTCCCGACTTCAAGTCAAGCGAATAATGGTCCAGAATTCGTAGCTATACATTTTGGAATGAACATAGTTAATGTTCTAGGAAAGAAATTGTAATGACACGATCTTGATTTGTCAAATTACCAGAATATCTGGAAAAGACAGAATCATCAAGAAAAGTATTTTCTTGATATATTTAGAGATTAAATAGAATGAAAGAGTTATGTAACATGGTTCATAATGAGGGTGTGATCTGTGAACCTTTATCATGTTCCATTAGAAACTCAGCATGACTTACTGTAATATAATCACGTTGATCAAGTGTCATTATATTATACTAACTCATGCTTCAGTTCCCAACACTACTTCAAAAACATTCATTTTTCAATATTTTTAGAATTTAGAAACTAAAATAGTTTCTTTTATGATGTAACACAGATAGCGCGAAGAGGTAATGATTTCAGATAAGAATGGTTATGAAAATATCTTCAGAAATATGGAGGATATTTATAATGAGAGATACGATGATATCTTAGAATATTTAAGATAAGATGACGATGAAGAATATTGTCCGTAAAGGTTTTAGAGTAATGAGTAAGGTATTTGCTAAGGATTTCAGTAGACACTGAATCATTTGGATTCTTTGAAGACAGGTTCAGTTTTTGTGATTTATCCACAACCTCCTTCATACTTTGCTCAATCCGTTTTCCAGTTCCAAACCTTCTCTTTTTCTCAGCTTTACCACCATACTATTCTTTATCATCAAACTTTTGACTGTTAAGGTCGTTTATAGTTTTTGCTGCTTCATCAGCATTGTTCCAATTTCAGAGAACTAGTTCGTAGTTTAGGGTGTTTTTCAGAAACTTCACATTCGAAGTCTGTAAGTCTTGAAGGTAAACGTTATATGTATATATATATAACTGTTGGCGAAAAATTGCTATGAAATTCGAAATACTGATTGCTAATTCTCGGTAGTTGGTATGGCAATTACCGTTACAAGATGTGGATGAGTATATGATAGGGTTTCAATGAGTATAATGATTTTTCGGAAGGTCATGGATCAATGAAGTTGTTGGTAAATTTACTGCTAATGTGGTGGAACATGAAAGGTTCCCCAGTAACAAGAACGTATATGTTAAAGTTATAATAAGGCTAATCTGAAAAGTCGAAGTTGACTGGTTGAAAGTGTGGTAAAACTGGATACTTTGAAAAGGAATTGCAAGATTATTTTTGGTAATAACAATGCTAAAGGATCTTTCACAGTTTTGAAGTCAAAGTATAGCTTTGAAAGATATAAAGATCTAAGAATGATGTCGCCGGTTCAGAGTTATGACTTGGATTCTGATCCGTCAATATCAGAATATGTAATTGAATTTGTATGAAAACGATTGTATATCATTGTGAGTATTGTTAATAAATTTTGAATCAAAGTTGAAGAATGTACAGTGTAACATATTAATTGTGAACTTAAATATTTCTCGGGTATTACCTACCCGTTAAAGATTTCACAATTAATATTTTGTACAAAAGAATTTTTATTACAGTCTTTATGAAAATATATGTATGTATATTTCTTTAGATGTAATACGGATTTAATGAGTTAATATCATATTAAGCTCATTTGATTTTCGGCTTGACTTAGAAATGATTAATCTCTAAAACATTAAAGATTAGATAATCTTTGCGGAGTTTTTCACTAATGAAATCAATACTTCATTATTTATTCTTATTGATATTCCTCGGTGAGGGATGTTGGTGCTCGTGGAATTTTTGTGAACTTTACAAGGCACAGATGATGTTTTCTGGAAAGTTTCGAGTATATCGAAATTGAAAATGTAAAATCAATTATGTAATTGATTAATACACTTGGTTTATTATGAAATGGAATTCATTGGGTTGAAACAGAGATTGTAGTTAACAATGGTTAAGTTGTTAAGGAAGGATGTACATCATTGCATATTAGTAATATGAACTAACCGAGTAGTACCTACCAGTTAAGATTCACATGTAATAGCTTAGTACGAAAAGATTTATTTTGATTTCAAAATTCATATATATTAAATATACATAAAATTTCTTCAGGGAAAATGAGTTAATACTTCATCGGTTATTGTTGCTGGTATTTCTTGGTAACTATAGTGCGTATGACGTTGATGCTCGTGGAACAGATTGTGAAGTTGAGGTTTGCGATGCGGATGTTGTTGGTGGTGGTAATGGTACTGTTGGTGTTGTTGTCGGTGATACTGTTGATGCCGGTGATGCTGCTGGTGCTTGTAACCTTTGCACCATATTCTCCAAAGCCACTACCCGAGCGCGAAGCTCGTTGACTTCTTCTACTACACCGGGATGATTGGCGGTTCGAACGAGCGGATGAATAAGATCCAGAATTTGAGATAGTATATTATCATGACGAGATACTCTGGAAATGAGAGAGAAAATGGTGTCTCGAACAGGTTCGCCGGTAAGTGCTTCAGGTTCTTCGCCAAAAGGGCAATGTGGTGGATGGAAGGGATCACCTTCTTCTTGTCTCCAATGATTAAGTAGACTATGAACCCATCCCCAATTCATCCAGAATAGATGATGGCTAATTAGTTGATCTATTCCGGTTACACTGTCTTCGGAATTCAGGTGAATATCCATATCGGAATAGCTGTCAGAGTTTAAGGAATTTTAACTAGATACGGGATCCATCTTGTATAATTAGGGAGATGATTTTTGATATGAATTAGATTTTAGAATTTAGTTTGGTATTCTTCAATACATAATTTACATATGTATATATAATACCAAATTCCATAAATCACGGAGAAATTTTCGAAAGATGTCAGGAAAAGTTTACAGTAACAGATACGCTAAGATATGAATTTTGTCTATACACTATTCATGTAATCAATGCAGTAAAATGTGTCTAGACTTAAGAATGATAAGCATGTAATTTCTGACAAGAAATGATAAGCAAAACTTTTAACATGCAGACACGGTCGAAGTCCAAACTTACTAATGTATCCTAACAACTATCAGTTAGACACACTCATGCAAGACCTGGTTCACTAGGACCAACGCTCTGATACCAACTGTGACGATCGCTCCAAATCCATATGGACGAACACATCATTCATCGATTTCATTGCGAGGTATTTGATCACTATATGATACGTTTTGTAAATATTGCATTCTTTTGAAAAGGCATACCATAAATGAATATTTAAATCAAAGGTTTTAGACATCTGATGATTTCTACATATAGACAATCACCATAAATAATAGTTTACAATAGTACTTCCATTGACAATGTAGTCAAAATAAGATACATGGTGATGATTTGGTGAATGCAACGTTTCCTTGATAAATATGTCATGTAAGACTCCATGCACATAGCGTGTCTAACATATAAGCAAACAGCGAAAGACTTCTAGGGAACCTGAGAATAAACATGCTAAAAAGTGTCAACACAAAGGTTGGTGAGTTCATAGTTTCAGTGTTTCGCATAATCTGTATATAAAGGTGGATCACAAGATTTCAGTTGTTTCATCCAGAAACGTTTATCAAAATATTCTACAAAATTGAGCACCCTGGTAACTAAACTTAACGTATATATAATTTATACCCTTTGTATAATCATCTTAATAATACACGCAAACCAATGTGTGCGCTTCTCAAATAGCATACGTCCGTTAAAAGGCTAGTGCTCTAGCTCGGACGGGGATATCAAGCCCTATGGATCCATATACAACTACTCGCGCCCACCAGTTCTTATAACCGGCAGTTACTAGTTACCAAAGCTAAGGGATTTTCGGTTAAAACTCGGTGTAGAATTTAGTATGTACTTGTATCCATTGCGTTTAAAATAAATTGCATGTATTCTCAGCCCAAAAATATATATTGCAAAAGTAATTAAAAAGGGAGCAAATAAAACTCACCTTAGCAGCATATAAAGTCGTTCACCAAAATGTGACTGAAACTCGGATTACCAAATAACCGTAGATCTCAACCTAGAGAACATATGTTGGTCAATAAATGTCTATCAAGCTAGGTCAGGTCATAGTGTATCACAATCCTAATGCTCGAGATCAACATACAAAAGTTATCCAAAGTTGTTTCAAAAAGTCAATCTGATTCAATACACTAGTTGAATGATCATGGCAATCAAACCATTTTAACATTTCATATAATTTCCCAATTCTTGTAAAATTAAACTATAGTTTTTATGAAGCTTTAAAAAAAATGATAAAACAGTCAATTTTAACGATTGTTCAACAAACGAGACATGCCATATTTAAGAATTCATTTACTCGGCTAGTAATATTTAAAAATCCATTTTATCAATCTCGTAAACCATTTGTTTTAATCTTAATTGCAGATTCAAAAGCAATTTCAATTAACGTCAATCATAATTCAGTTGATCATATCTTTTAATCCGTTCATCAAAACTATTCGATATCTAAATGAAAAGTTATTGATTTTTTGCCAGCTTTCCGAAAACATGCATATCATATACCTTTTATCAGTAATATATGTATTTACTTCGTGATTCATCATAACTGTTTAACGACGAAATTTAGCATACAAGCGTGTATAAATATATATACTCGAGCACTAGACATGGATACACAATTAATATATAAAAGATAAAATATAAGTGCTTACATATCAATATTGAGATTCAATATTGTAGGAAAGCATGTAGACGTAACGGAGATGATAAACACTAGGTTTGACTTGCGAATATTACCCATAACCTCCATAATTATAACCCATAATTTCCTTAACTCTATCCCGCTCGAAACCCATTTTGAAGGTGACACGTTTATAACCTCGTCGTAGTATTTTATGTATAATACTAATTAATAATAATAATAATAATAATAATAATAATAATAATAATAATAATAATATTAATAAGATTAATAATAATATTAATCTTAATATTAATAATAATAATAATAATAATAATAATAATAATAATAATAATAATAATATATAAATATAATACGAGTAATATAGATGATGGATATGTGTGTGTGAAATATGCCAGAACTCGATCGAATTTATACACTTGGCCTGAAATCCACTGCTATGCGATCGCATGGCTTGGTAGAAGGATTCCCATGCGATCGCATGGGGTCCTTTTCCAGCTCACAATGTTTTAACATTTTGCTTGTCGACATATTATTATAATATATATATATATAATATATTTAATTTATATAATTAATTATATATTATATTAAATTCACGTGCATAGTTGATTTGTAATTTTCGTTCCGATAAGTCGTACGTTGTCACTCGACTTATGCCCCGGTTCCGGTTTTTCGAATGTCCCTTCGTACGCTGAGAAAACTCGCTCTTTACGTTTCGTGACTCGTACCTTTGTCAAATTATAGACTTAAATTATCCCTAGTTTATATCACTCGAAATATAACTTATACATTTGAATGTTTTGGTCATTTACTTCTATAAATCATCGTCTCGCTATTTGTTAAAATACATTTTAAAATAGTGTTTTACTGTAGCAAAGTTGCTGTAGCAAAGTTTTTTTTACTACAGCAAATAGTGATTTTGAAAACACTGTAGCTTTTCGGGTACTGTAGCAATTCGAAAATACTGTAGCAAATTGGTGTTTTACTGGTTCATCTTAAACATTTTAGTTAACTTATCTAAATATCAAACAGATAATCAAACCAATAAGGTTAATGCACAGTATCATTTTCATAACACTTTGTTACGTTTTCAAGTTATAGCATATGTATCTATTTACATATAATTGTTCGCGAATCGTTGAGAACAATCGAAGAGTAATTGAATAGTTCAAAATTTTGAGATTCAACTTCATAGACTTTGCTTATCGTGTCAGAAACATTAAATCATTTAAAGATAAAGTTTAAATTTGGTCAGAAATTTCCGGGTCATCACACCCTTGAACTCTGGAAATCAATCCTATCTACGTCAAAAGATATGACGAATCTACACTTACTCATTTCACTCTTTTGTGATAACTTCACTCGTACGCTTCACTTAAGCAAATTGTTTTATCCATATTACTCGCTGATGATAAAACTCTAATTTTCAGCTCGTATGCGTCATGAAAACATACTTATGGTCAGCCATGACCATCTTAATCAAATTCCGGGATGAAATTTCTTTAATGGGTAGGTACTGTGACAACCTGGAAATTTCCGAACAAATTTAAATTTGATCTTTATATGTTTCCGACACGATAAGCAAAGTCTGTAATGTTGAAATCTCAAAAAAAAAAAAAAAAAAAAAAAACTTTGAAATATGTTCATGTATTCATTTACCTTAGACCTTACCCGATGATTCACGAACCTTTAATTGTAAATGGAAATGTACATATAAAGAATTATATATGTAAATAATTATATATTATAAATTAAATATATTAAAGAACTATTATGTGATATAGATATGTATTATATATATGTATATAATAACTTGAAACGTTAATAAGGTATTAACCGTATAATGTTATACTTGAAACTTATTTATTTCGATACGTATTTAATATATTTAATTATGTAATAAAATCTATTGTACAATGTATTTTTTTCATAAAGTATTGTTATATTTAGGAGTTATGAATTGATTATGGTTATGATCTTATGTGTCGTTGGATTAGGATAGATATGTACAATGTGTTTTGTTGTCGTCTCTTATTCGAATATCACGGACTATCTCTATTATTTGTATAGCTCATCTATAAAAATTAATCTTATCTACTATACTTAATTGTAGTAAAGTGTTTACAGCTCATGTCGATAATTGTGTAACTAAACATCAGAGATAGACTAATAGAGCTTGGTTATTAATCAATCATTTTTTTTTATTAATTAACATACACATGGTAATAGATGGAGGATACTATATTTATGTTGTTTTTCTTTCTTTTCTTCCAAACACAAACAAACCCATCATTTTCTAGTTATCTACCATCACCCAAAAATAGTTTCTTTATTTGATTGACACTTTAATTTTTATATATAATCATGCATTGACAAATACACATAGATATTTATTCCTTTTTCATATCCCTTACATACATAATGATAAAGAGAAAATCACCATCCAACTCAAAACCGTGTACTACTGTTCGAATTCAGTTTTCTTCCGAATACAAACAATCAGTGTTTCTATTTTTTTTCTAACACTCACATGTTATATTTATATGTTATATTATACTATTACCACTAATCTTATTATATTATATATAGTACAATCATGCAACTAGTGTATCAATTGTGTTTTTTGTTTGATCGACCAAAACCAAGAAATCATATCATCACTTTAAACCCAACACTTTTTCTTCTTTAAGTTTATTTGAAGCAAACCCAGCGCACTTGCTTCTTGTTTAGTTGGCCAACCCATAAACCACAATTCCTTCTTTTGGTGCTCGACACCATGGTTCGACAATCATTACCAACTAACCACCCTACTTCTATTCGTCTCATGTTCTTGTTCGAAGACCCAGAAAAACACCCACAAAAACTGCTCATGATGGTTGCTGATGATTGCCTACTGTTTCACTATTCCTGTTCGATCATTATCATCATCAAAGCACCACCATCTTTTGCTCTTGTTGTCAACCTTAAAACATGCTGCTACTGTTTCTTTTTCGAACACCCATTTAATCACTGCAACTGCTATACACTTCTGTTATTGTTGCTATCCAGTACTAATGTCATCATCTTCATCAAACCTCACTCTTAACCGATCACTAAACCACTAAGAATATAACACCATTGAATCTAGCTACTACCGTATGTATCTGTTCTGTTCAAACCACCACTCAACCACCATGATGATCATAATAGCTGCTTTGTTCGAACCTAACTATTACTGCTGTACATAGTCCGTGTCTATTATTATGTTCAAGCAAAAACCGAACCCATCACATACACACCATCAACTTTGAACGAAAACCACTTGTCTTCTCCGATCATCAACACCATCTTATTCGGTTTATTTTTCTGGGTTTCGGTTTTCGATGATATACGATAATGATGATGATATAAGGAAGATGATGATACGATAATGATGATGATATAAGGACGATAATGATACGATGATGATGTTGAAACTGTGGCTCCTGTTTCTGTGTTGAATCGATACCCATTCACGTTTATAACCTAAACTAATTGGGCTGTAATATTGGCTGGAATCCTTTTGTGTTGGGCCGAGAGTTTTTAATTGTTGTTTGGACCGAGATAAACCCATTTCCGGATTGGGCCAAGAATAATTATAGAAACAAATAAAGACGAATTAAATAATATGATCCTGTAAGTTTAGTCAGAAAAAACGAAAACAGTTTAATGGTTAAGGGTGTTGACGGTTGAGCGGGAGGTAGCGGGTTCTATCCTGGGCAGAGGCGTTTATTTTTTTTAAGGCTTACTACTACTACTACTACTACTACTGCTGCTACTGCTGCTACTGCTGCTACTACTGCTACTGCTGCTACTGCTGCTACTGCTCCTGCTACTGCTGCTACTCCTGCTGCTACTCCTGCTGCTACTGCTACTACTACTACTACTACTACTACTACTACTACTACTACTACTACTACTACTACTAATCATTGTTATTAGGGATAAGTTAATTAATAGAGATATTACTTGGAGTCATTCATGGCATATTTCAAAAGACGTTGCATTCGAGTCGTTGAGTTTATCAAGAATATTATTAAGTCATTATAGTTGGATATATTATGAAATGGTATGCATGCCGTCAACTTTCGATGTAATGAAAGTTTGTCTTTTAAAAAAAATGAATGCAATGTTTGTAAAATGTATCATATAGAGGTCAAATACCTCGCGATGTAACCAAATGTAATGTATTCGTCCAGTTGGATTAGGACGGGTCGTTAAATATATGCTGTTTTAAAACAAGATTTTGCATTCATCAAAATATAACGTTTTCCCAACGATAAATGTTTTACAAAAGTAACGTGCTTCTACGAATAGAAAGCATTAACAATAGTACGTGACACTTAGGTCATTACAAACCATGGTTCAAATTAAACATAAGTAGTGAATGCAAAATAAAAAGTTCATGCTTAAGAGACATCTCTAACAATGCAGCGGATGTGTAATACAGCAAGTCTATTACAGCAGAAGCATAAACGTCTTAGTTACCTGAGAATAAAACATGCTAAAAAGGTCAACACGAATGTTGGTGAGCTATAGTTTTATTGTAAACAATAATGTAATGTAGATCACGAGATTTTGTATTCAAAACAGTATGAAAAGTATATGCTTAACCGTGGGCGCTTGGTAACTAACTTAACAAAGAAATATAAATATCACCCCCTAAAAGTACACTTGGCGAGTGCGTTAAAACAGACGAAGTATTAAACACCCGTTAAATGCTAGCGCGACTAGCCCGAGTGGGGATGCCAAACCCTATGGATCCATATCTAAGATTCGCGTTCACCGGTTCATAAACTAATGACTAAATGTTACCGAGCTAAGGGGAAAATTTGTGCCGTTATGTCACCCACATATATATAAAGTTTAAGTACTCGTGTCTAGTATGTAAAACATAAAAAGCGCATGTATTCTCAGTCCCAAAATAGTTAAAGTAAAAAAGGAGCTATAACTCACAGTGAATGTGCGGTAAAATCGATACGAAAGTGTAAGCAAGTAGTAAGTCGGTCCAAAAGGTCCTTAAACTAAGTCAAAGGTTACTAAATCAGTAAATCGTCCCAAAAAGTTTAAAAGTAAGTAATTTAAGTCTTAAGTATCATCATCATCATCATCATACGTAAAAGATAAAGTAAGTTTTCAACAAGAATAGAGGTCAAAATAAAAGGCTGAATTCGAACAGTCGCTACGAGCTCTACACAAACTGAAATGATGCGCGGCCAGTGGCCAAGGCTCCGTTTGTGAGTCCTCTTACCTCTATCCGAAGCTCAGATCCTAACTCGATGTCGTTTGACCGTGGCGATGGTTCAAGCGCGAGTAGGTCAGAAATTTCAGCACGTCGTTACGAAGGCGTAGTGAACTTCGGAAGACTATAAATCCTAAACAGTATATCGGATTTAGGCGAGTCTTAAATGAAAAGTCATCTACACAAACTGAAATATCTGGAAATCAACTTTCTAGAAGCTCCAGGAGTCTGATCAGTCCCTGAAAAACAGATTCAATTGTTCCGGTGAGCTTCTTGGTGTTTGATGCTTATCACGGTTCTCATCCTTGATGCGTATAAGCCTCAAGTGTACAACTCTTTGATGTTCTAGCATAATTTTGACCAATTTTTAACCATCAACACACAATGTCAAGACTAAGAAAAGAAATATAACTCACTTAAGAGTTTTAGAAGGATGATGAACCAAAGTTACATCAAGTTCTTAGTTTCGACACAAGTACAAGTTCTATTTGAAATTTAAAGCTACAAACTTGGATTCAAACCAAATAAGCAAGACCTTACGTTATAGAACTTAGATCTTAGCTAAATATTGAAGACCTTAGACTAGAAAGTCTAGATCTTATGTTCTTGGTGAAACCCTAAGTCATAGCACTTAGACTTTCAACTTTTACAAAACCTTAAGTTATAAAACTTAGATTTTACAAAGTAGAATGAATATAAGCTAATGAACTTTTGTTTTAACAAGTTGGATAATCATAAGTTACATAACTTAGATCAAACAAAATAATGAAACCTTAAGCTAGAAAGCTTGGATCTCTTAATAATACTTATGAGATTTCAAGCTAGAAAGCTTGTATCTTTGTTTAATGAAAACACAAGTTACAAGATTGAAGTCAAACAAATTAAAGAAGATCATAAGTTAATAAACTTGATCTATTAACAAACTTTTTGTAGAAACCTCAAGCTAGAAAGCTTGGATTTATAATGTTCTTGAAGATCCTTAAAGCAAAAAAGTTAGATCTACAAGTTACATGAAGATCATAAACATAAGTTTTGATCCTTTAACAAAAATAAAGAGATCTTAAGCTATGAGCTTAGATCTAACAAAGGTAATGAAGATTCAAAGCTAGAAAGATTGAATCCTTCATGTTCTTGCATCTTCTTCAAATAAAGTTTAAAGTTACAAGATACTACTATATGAAGATTCAAGTTACAAAACTTGAATCCTTGAATAATAATGATGATGATTTATGAAAAAGAAAAGAAAATAAGAAAAGAGATTCAAGAAAACTTACAAGTTTTCTTAAGCTTTTTAGAGTAAGAAACTAGAGAAAAAACTAGAGAGAAAGTGTGTGTGTTTTGTGAGAATGAGAATGAAGTTTGAAAAAAAAAATGAAATGGTGGTGGTGAGGTATGTAGGCCGACTGTTGGGAAAGCATTGGGGGGGGGGGCATTTGGCTTGGCATGGGTGGTGGTACAATGGTGATGTAGTGATGTTGGGTGGCATGGTGTATGAGGTTAAAATTGTAAGTAATGGTACATAAGCATGCATTCCATTTTGTCTTAATACTTAATAGGTTTTGTCTTTAATCAAATGGGCTAACCAATCAATTAACTAGCCCACTAAAACTAGTCCATTAACTTGAGTAGATTGGGCCATGGAAGTCCTAGTCCATTAAGGTGATAAGTCCATTAAGACTAACTAGTGTGCATTAGTAGAACACTAAGCGTAATTAAGCAATCAACAAGCTAATAATTGTCATTAAAAAATAACAATTGGAATTAAGTAGTCATAATACTCCAATTATGACAAAAGTTTAACGTGTACTAAGTACGTATCTCGTTTTAAACGACTAGTGACACTAACGGTCATAAAAGCATTCGAGGATCGAGTTAAGTAATTAAGCACTTAATAATACGTTTTAAGGTATTAACGAAAGTAATTAACATGGATAATGACTCCAGAATATTATCTAGCTCAGTACGCACATGTACGCAGTTTCGTGAAAGTATAAAGTATAAATATAAGTCGAAAAAGTCGAGTCGTTACAGGTGGGTCATGAAGTAGGTGAGGTTGAAGTTGGAACAACTGAGCATGTGCCAGGTAGTTTGGAGGGGAATGGGTTTGCACCAACTTTGGTGGTTAGGGCCCGTGATGAGGTTTTAAAAGTGACACATGCCATTCCTGATTTGAATGCATCCCTGCATTTTGACAAGGATTGTGTTTATGATGGTTCATTTATTTTCCCTTGTGTTGGAAAGGATTGTGAGAATGCTTGTAGGTGTGAGTGGGATAGATTAATTAAGGTTAAAGAGTTGACGGCATCGAAGGGAAGTGATGCTAAGGTTAATCTCGGGTCAAAGAAGACTATACCAATTAAGGCTGGAAAAAGTGTGTCGTTTAATTTGCAAGATACGAAAGATGATTTAGATTTTGGCGATGTGGTTCAAAGACTTTTTGAAGAAGTTCCTTATGGTAACAGTGGTGAAGGTAGTTCGTTGCATCCTCTTGGTATTTATGGGTGCGGTTCCTCCTCGAGTAAAGTTTTCGGTTTCTTTGATGATGCAATGAAAGGTTTTGAACATTTGCGTGTTGAAGGAAAGCGCCTTCGCTCCGAGCCCGTTCCAAAATCGAGAAAGGTTAGAGACAAAGAAAGAAAGGCTCACGCTTCCAAGTTAGCTAGGTTCAATGTCGAGGGCATTTGATTTCCTTTTTGCAGGTTATGGTTCTTGTGTGTTTGTTGATGGATTTTGTAGTTTGTCCGTTTCCGTTTGGTAAGTCGAGGGTTCGGAATCGGGCTGGATGGTTTTGATTTCTTGCCATTATTCGACTTTTAGTGCTTGGGTTTTGGTTTCGGATAGTATTGTTTTATTTTGTGTGGTTCCTCACTTGTTTGGTTGGTGGTTCGAGTTGTCTTTTTACGTTTTTTTGGTTATTAATAAAGTTTTCATTAATTTGCGAAAAAAATAAAATGTTCCGTTTCCTTTTGTTAGTTTTCTTTTTTGCTTTGTGTATTTTATTTTAGAAACAACATTGCTCTTTCTTATAGAAACAAAAATGTTAACGGGGTCCAAAAAATGTTAACATTGCTCTTTCTTATAGAAACAACAATTGCTCTTTTTTATAGCAACTTTGCTTTTTATTTTATTCTATTTTAGAAACAAAAATGTTAATGGGGTCTAAAATTTTTTTCCGCCTTTAGGAGTCTCTATTGTTTACACTCGTTGCACGGGGAATGTAATTTGCTAATGGACATTAAAAATCTTGTTTAAATTCATCATGTGCCAAGCTACCCGATGGTAAAAAAACGGCCATTTAACCTTTCTATTTTCCTTTCTCACTTGGCACTAGATAATCTGGAAACCTAAAAATTCTTAATTCACACCTTTTTTCCTCATTTACCATCCTTAATCAAAAGTAGAATAACACATCCATATCGGTAACAAAATATGTAAATTAAAATGAAACCCAAATTCAAGTAAAAGACTCCATTTCTTAATACAAAAACCACTAAAAAACACCATGGTGCGTTTTAAGTACGGAAGATATTTGTGATTGAAGATGAGATTTCAAAGCATTTCTGTTACCAAATTCTAAGCCATCACTGTATAGGTGCTCAGGAAAAGAACGGTTACCAGAAAACAAACAAATGATTTTGTGTTAGTGGTTTTGGATCGGAAGGTGTGGCTGATTAAAAGGTGGAAGTGAGATGGGGGTGGTGATGTTGTTTAGATAATAGAATTGGGGGTTTTGAAATGGAAGAAGAAAGATATGAAGTTGGTGATGAGAGAATTAACTCTTTTACCCTCATGTGTTTGGCACATGATAAGTTTTAGTGGAATTTTTAACGTTCGTTAGTGACGAGGTTCAAAACAAAGTCGTGCTCAAGCAACTAAGGTTTAGGGAGCTCATCACTTGTCGGGAGGGAGATCTGAAGGTTAGAACTAGGGCTGAGGAGGGATATAAAAAAGCTAAAAGAGAAGCTAAGAAGGCTGTAGCCCGCGTAAAAGAAAAGGCATATGAAGTTTTGTATAGGAGACTAGACTCCAAAGAGGGAGCAAATGATATCTACAGGATAGCCAAGGCTAGGGAGAGAAGGCGCAGGGATCTAGATAACATCAAGTTTATCAAAAATGAAGTTGGTCAAACTTTAGTTAAGGAAGACGAAATTAGAAAAAGATGGGAAGGGTATTTCTAATCTCTTTTCATTGGGGGAAGACTCGAGTGTCACGAAGATCTACAAGACTCTGATATAGAACAACCCCAGAACAACATGGACTGTTGGAGGATCAACCAAGAGGAAGTACGATCCGCACTATGAAAGATGGGGAGAAACAAAGCTGTGGGACTGGACCAGATCCCCATTGAGGCGTGGCGGTGCCTTGGCGACGATGGTGTTAGGTGGTTGACTTGCCTTTTCAGCAAGACGTTTCAAAGCGCTAAAATGCCTATAGAATGGAGACTGAGCGAGACTATTCCCATCTTTAAGAACAAGGGGGATGCTCAAATTTGCAGTAACTATAGAGGCATAAAATTACTTAGTCATACTATAAAGCTTTGGGAGAGAGTGATTGAGACTAGACTTCGACGCGTAACAAATATTTCGGAGAACCAATTTGGTTTCATGCCAGGGCGCTCATCGATAGAGGCAATATATATTATTAGGAATCTTATGGAAAGTATAGAGAAAAGCAAAAGAACTTAGAGATGGTTTTCTTGGATTTAGAAAAGGCCTACGATGCATTCCACGAAACTTGATTTGGAAGACCCTTAATGGTAGAAGTATCTCGTGTAAATATATTAGTGTTATTAGGTATATGTACGAAAGGCGAAGTCTTGCGTTCGAAGGCCGGTGGGAAATACCGAATTTTTCCTAATAGAAGTAGGCCTGCATCAGGGATCGGCCCTTAGCCCTTTCCTTTTCGCCTTGATCCTAGACGAACTTTCGCGAGGGATACAAGAGTGTATCCCCTAGTGCTTGATTTTTTGCTGATGATATTGAGCTTGTTTTCGAATCTAAGGAGGAGCTTAATAGAAGACTGGAGTAATGGAGGGTAGCCTTAGAAAGTAATGGTCTACGTATTAGTAGACAAAATACGGAATATCTTAGATGTGATTTCGATAGGAAGGATGATGA